>NC_058031.1:7658766-7954070 GCF_019176455.1 Solea senegalensis | reverse complement strand
TACTAAACTATGACTTTTTTGTCACTTTTTCGATGACATACTAACCTATGACTTTTTTGTTACATTTTGGACCACATACTAAACTATGATGTTTTTGTCACATTTTGGAACACATACTAAACTATGACTTTTTTTGTCACATTTTGGACGACATACTAATCTATGACTTTTTGGTGATTTGAGAATAAAAAAGATAAAAAAGTCTTAGTTTAGTGTGTCGTCCAAAAAGTAAAGGAAATTTTTTTAGTATGTTGCTGTTATGACCAGGCCTCGGGGGTAATCAGATCGCAACAGGAGACTCCCTCTTCCCATCTCCCAAGAAAACACAAACAACAGTATAACAACCTACTTTGAAGGTTTATTGAAATCAAACACAAAATGTCAGTAAATTTTGAATTTACAGTATGTCAGTAGTCATAGATGTCCTGAACATTATCTAATGAGTTCTGTTCTGAACTAATAGCGATTTGTGTTTTTATTTCATCTCAAAGTTGATAATTTTTCATTAAAAAGTACAAATATGAGACTTTAAACTAGAAATTAACAATACAATTACTGTCTGACTATCATCAAACTAGTAGTTATAGATGTCCTGAACACAACCGCGCCAGTTCTGGTTAGAACATTTTGTGAAATTTGTGTTTTTACTGCATCTCAAAAGGTGTAAATATGAATTTTTGATTTTGATAAATATTGAAAACATTTTGTTACAGTATAAACTGTGTTTAACACACCACTGTATTTTGCTCATCTCTTCCCATTGTTGCTGTAGCATGGTCAGCACATATTGGCAACATAACAACTTGCTACACTTGCGAGTTATTATGTCACGAGTCAAACAGTAATGTGATTGTTAACCTGTGAAACTGTGGCCGATGACTCATTTTTTTCTGACTCCATTTGGCACAACTTCTCTTTTCTTTTTTCTTTTTGAAGGCTTTTTTCCCCTTTTATTTTCAAATTGAGTTTTGTTCATTTACTTATAATAAAATACAGTTTTATTTTATATTTTATAAAATGTCTATTTACTAAAATAAACAAGGTTTATTTTATTTTCATTTAAACAATAAAGTTTTGCAGCAGAAAGAAAGATTCAAAGAAAAGATTCAAAAAGAAAGGAAAGATAATAATATTAGAAACAAAAAAACACCCACCCTTCTCACTATTGGATATATATTTAAAAATGTGTACAGAAAAAAAATAAATTAAAATTAAAAAATTAAATACAAGAAAAATATGTATAGATAAACACACACACATACACATACATTAAATAAGAAAATTACAATAAAAGGCAGTAAGTAGAAGAATAGAAAGTATGGCACTGTCTATATTTATAAACATCAGTCAACAACTGGGTGTCCAGCTCTACTACATAGTCTCCATACGGACATAGATTCTCTATTTTGTTCTACTTTTAAAGATTCTTGACTCTATCTTATACCAGCTTCATGTCGGCAATACATCTGATGATAGGAGAACAATGGTTTACTCCATCACTTCTGACTACTTCTTGTCAGCATTTCATGTTAGTATGCCCTGCACTCTAGTGGCCTGAGGGGTGCACAACACTCACTCACTCACTCACTCACTCATCTTCTACCGCTTTATCCTCCAAATGAGGGTCCGGGCTGATGCCAATCTCAGCTGACATAGGGCAATAGGCGGAGTACACCCTGGACAGCTCATCAGTCCATCACAGGGACACATAGAGAGACAACAACTGTCCACTCTCACACTTCAGTTTAGAGCATCTAATTTGGGTGCACAACACCTTAACAAAAAAATTACCAAGGAGGTGCAGATTTGGTGTAAAGGTAAAATAACATCCAATAAAATATTTCACCAATAAATGTAATAACATGAGAATAAAGTCATAATTTTACAAGAATAAAGTCATAATATTACGAGTAAAAGTCACAATTTTACAAGAATAAAGTCGTAATATTATGACTTTATATATATATATATATATATATATATACATTTTCATATGTATAAAACAGTGGCAGGTGGTTTTCTGACTATAATGTAATATTAGGAGTGAGGACTAACACCCAACAGCGTCAGAGCTCTTCATATTATTCAGTTTTAACCCCCCCTTAAATTTGTTGTCTTTATTTTGCCCTTTGTTTGCCACAGCAGGGGGCATCCTAACCTAACAATTTCACATTCAGGCTTCGCTTGCATCCATGGGCGTCACTGTGTTAATGTCAATGTGGGCTCATGTAAATCACTCTCAGTTACGTACAGAAGTCACGTAAAGTAAAGGTGCAGTATGTACATTTTAGGTGAACACGTCACGTCACACATTTCGTCAGCCCCGATAAATGCAGTGGTACTGCTTGGCAACACCGAGGTCCGCCTTTGTAAATGATTACGACACTGCAATGGACATGGACTTTCACTCTGCTTTACTACAGGGTGTGATGCATCTTTGCACAGTTGCATCACTGGAAAATAGAGGTGATTTTTTCCAGATTGTGTCCTACAGCAGATGCTGGTGAGAGACAACGACAGCAAAGAGCAGGACACAGGAAAGACGCCGATTTAACGTTCTGTTGTTATTTGTTGTTCGGGTGTCTATGGAGACAAGATGACTGAATTCCAAGTTTTTGTTAATTCTCGTCTGTTGTTTAGTTCTATTTCTTACTTAGATAATGCTGAGCTGTCCCTTCGAAAAACAAAAACAAAAAACAGTCACTGAGGCGATTTCCAGTGTAAATCCTCAGAAATTCCATAGTAACTGTTTAAAATGAAGATAAAATGCAGCCTCACACCACAAACGAGTCACCACACACACACACACACACACACACCAAAAAAAGTAAAAATTATATGGCCTTTGGCTTTGCTGTGTAATGGGAGGATAACATGTGTCTGGTCACTCCCTCATGTGTGCACATTAGTCAGCGGGGCCCCATTTTTGTCTTACAGAACACCCCTCCCTTAATGTGGATCCCAGCTTTGAAACGGCACAGAACATTTCCCCGGATGCATGTTTTTTTTGTTATTTTTTTCCCTTCTAAAGTATGTGAAAGTATATTACATTTCTCCAAAGTTATCATGCACTCTGGGTTTTGAAATAATGCCTGTGTGAGTGGACACAAATCCTTGTGTTAATGGACGAAGTCGCGTCGCGTGAGAGACAAACGCCCTTTCACTTTCAAATCATTTCATGAAGTCATTGTTTCAACTCGATTCATGCGTCATTTGTACAATGGGACGATGAGCTGATTTATTGGTGAAACAAATGAAACTGCTTACATTAAATAGTCTTTAATGTAATTAAAGCATCACATTTTCAAATATTTATCATTGTCCAACTCTTGTGTTTTGATACCATGAGATTCAGCTAGAATTAAAGTCTTATTTTGCAGAATCACAGACGACTGCGAGTCAAAACCGTGCAGTTCAGTTTGGGATGAGAGCAGAGAGAATGTGTTGCATATGAAGAAAAAAAAAAGAGAAATCAATAACATTCTTATTGTTACATTACATGTCATTTAGCAGACGCTTTTATCCAAAGCGACTTACAAAAGTGCATTTAAACATTTGGGTACAAATAAGAGCTAGAAGTAAGTAAGAGCTTCAAGTAGAACAAACTATGAAGTGCTAGTCATAAGTGCGATACAGTTATTGTGTGCTATAGGGGCGTAAGAACCCATCAATACACCGAAATATCATTTTAGAACATTTTCAGAGGTTTACCATTCTGTCAGACCATCCATACATCCATCCATCCATCTTCTACTGCTTTATCCTGCACAGGGTCCCCGCCGACAGGGTCGCGGGGAGTGCAATCTCAGCAGACATAGAGCGATAGGCGGGGTCACATTCACCTGTCCAACACAGGGTCACATACTGAGACAAACAACCATTCACTCTCACACTCACAGTCAATTTAGAGTGTCCAATTTACCTAATCCCCAGATTGCATGTTTTTGAACTGTGGGAGGAAAGCGGAGAACCAGGAGAAAACCCACGCACACACGGGGAGAACATGCAAACTCCTGTGTTACAATGTGGCAGATTAGCTGTTTGGGCTATTCCTTTTCGAGGGCTGGAAAACCACTTCAAGTGTTAAATCTCTCTCTCTATACACATATATACATGTAAGTCACACTTGACAATAACAACATTTACTTTTACCATTTAATGCTTGAAATGATGCAGGATGGCTTTCTCTGGGTTCACTATAGGTGTGAGTGTGAGCGTGGATGGTTGTTTTGTCTCTATATTGACCCTATGATGGACTGGTGACCTGTCCAGGTTGTACCACACCTTTTGCCCTGTGTCCCCGCGACCCCCTCACGTGGAGGATAAAGCGGCAGAAGGTGGATGGACGATGTAGGATGAAGTAATCACGTTGTTTGTCTGAATTTAAAAAACACACGCGTTTTCTTCAATGACGGGAAACAGTTTGCTGTTAAATATTAACGCTGGCATTAATGTTGCAGTTGTTCCTCACAAATCTGGGACCTCAAACCTTTCCTTGTGCAGGATCTTTTCCTAATCACCTCTTCCCCTTTTAAACTTTTCACAAACCTGACAGTTGATCACCGCTACATTTCCATCACGGGCTAAACATGCAGACCACTCCCCCCTGACCTCAGAATCCTGCTGGCTCTCTTTTACCTCCCACCCTTCCCTTCCACCCAATATTATCTTACCATCAATGAGTTGAGAAGGGTCGTACTTTGGCACGGAGAGCGAAAACATGATGTATTTGGCAGCTGCAGCTACGTTGAGGGGGAGCCTCCCCACAATAAAAACAACCAGCTGAGTTGTGTTCATGATCCCGCATTCCAGTGCACAAACACTAATCTTGGCTGGACGGAGGAGCCGAGGGGTGGAGAACCTCAGAGCTGGATAGGAGGAGCGCAGGCTGGGGACTCATACGACACTGAAGAGAAGCTGTGAAGATCTGAAATGATACACGGGCTGGGTAACAGGAGCAGACGGGTGGAAAACACAAATGGGTCGATGGAATTGAACAGAAAACTAGGACTGAAAGTGCGAAATGGTCTGGATTTTAGATTTCTGGTCTTGACGGCCACTCAGAGCTGCTTTTACACTCCAGTTTAGCTTCTTTCACCCATTCACTCACGCTTTCATACAGGCCATTTTCTATCGCTCATCTTCCGAACCCATCCACACAGCCGTCAGAAGTAACGCGGGGTCAAGTGTCTCGCCCAAGGACACATCGGTATGTAGACTAACTGAACTGGGAATCGAACCCAGAGTTTTGGGCCAGTTTGGACCAAAGTCATGCTAAAGAGGTCCGGAATCGCTTCTGTGATTATTTTGATCAACTATCAGTTGATCAATGACCTTGTTCCCCCTCTATATGATCTGCTCTTTTAGAAGGAGGGAACAATTATTCAAGATCTTGGCTATCATGGTCCCTGTCAACTAAACTAATAAACTAAACTATCTTATCCCTTGGCCTTCTTTCTGCCACTATACCTCTTTTTCACTGTTTTTTATGCCTTTATGCTTAATCTACATGACTGAATCTATGATATGTTTGTCAGTCGTGTGACCTCATCAGTAAAAGCAGCAGTGGACCTGATGTTCTCATATGGGCGGAGTTTGTCGCATTTACTCGGGACACTGAGTAAAATGATCACAGCGGGGATTTACACCCTTTAAATTTGACCTGTGCAGCAGTCGGTTAGTCTCAGTTGATACACGATGACATTTCATTCTGTATATTTTTGTTTTCTGTGCTTCCTGGGTTGTCTTTACAGCTGTGGTATAATGTGACAACAGGACAGACGCACATTGCTGCTGAGCGGCCTTGAGGGAATATTTTCCTTACAGGGTGTGGAAGGGGGACAGGGCAGGGTGGGAATTCTCACAGCGCCTGAACTTGTGATGGAGGGGGAAAAAAAGAAGGGTGTGAATAGATGAGAAATAAACTTACTCTCACTGGCTTGTGCAGCGGACGGCGACAGAAACCGAATTACATATGATGGATGGAGAGCAGACGCTGGACGTGACATGCGCGCGGCCCGAGAACACGTGCGCTTTAGAAAAGGCAGCTGTGGGATCTTTTCGCGGCCCCACCCCGAAACTGTGAAAGACAAAACAGCGTGAAGTGATGTCATTACTACTGCTTATGGAAACCAGCTGTGTGACCTTATGAGCCCAGTGGGATTGAAATCTCATGTACGTTAGAACACAGATGTGTGTATGGGTATATAAGTGCAGCACATGTGCACGACTCCGTCCACTCACATGAAAAAGAATGACGATCCATCTCAGGTTGTTTCCTCTTTTTTTATTTTTTTTTTTCATGTTAGATCCAATTTAAACTGCCGAGCGCTAGTAGAATGAAACACTGGAATGTTAGAAATGAAAATATACAAAAATGGAAGAGAAAGGGAAAAAAAAAGTGAGAAATCTGATTCTTCTCTTATCATTAATTTTTCTTTGTTCAAGTTCAACAAAAGTCATGTCAGTAAAAAAAACGACTCCACGTGGACTCACAAACCAAAGTGAAGAAGAAAAATCACAGATTTCGATTTCGCCTGATGCTCATTTCTAACAGTCACAGTCCCTTGAGCGTCTTTCCGTGTCAAACTTTGTGAACATGATTTTAGTACGGCTTAAGCGATGAAATGAAACGTAAGAAGATGAACACTGCAAGTGTCTGCGCACAAAATACAAAACAATATTAAAACAAAAAATATTATACACGCTGCTCAAAAGAATACTGATAGTAAAGAGCTTATACAGAATATTGAAAAGAGAATAACACTGACAAACGGATGGAGTTTGTGTTGACTTTGTGATTAATCTCACTTCAGTTCACAGCAGCAGATCGGGGAACTCCTTACATCTCCCCCTGCTCAAGAGAAATGGTGAAAAATGATTCAAACTTCAGTATTCCTTCATGCTCGTCGCGGGGAACTGACTCAGTGAGACGTCACTCGGTCAACGTAACATACACAAATCCGTGGCTAATGTCACATGCACATTCAGACTCTCACTCCTAACCAAACATGCATACAGCACAAACAAAAGTAAGCAGGAAAATAAAAGCTTTATACAGTCCATGCACAGTATGCCAGTACACGTTTACCCACACATGCAGGATCTGACAGCTACACACACACGCGCACACACACACACACAATCAATAACTCAATCAGACACACAGGATGAGAGCCCAGTGGAGTTTCTCTCTGAGAAAGTGTGTAAACAGATTTCAAGGCAGAGTGATTGGTTTCCCGTCTACCCGCCTGTCATGTCTTATCAATAAACCGAGGAACAATTTCATTTTGCGTGCTTGCGCTGTGTTTCTCTAATCAAAAGCTTTGGCTGAGACTTTAAACCTGACTCGCGGAGCAAATACTCTGCTGGGTGTTGACGGCACGCACAGCTGTGACTCCACAAGCTGCAGTCGCCATGGGAGCCAGTGCTGACGAGTGCTAGTGAGTGTTCATCCCCTCCCTGTCGTCTCCAGCCTGACTGCCGTCAACGACGTTACCAACGCCATCACCACCACTGCCGCCGCCGCCGTCGTCGTCAAACTAGCTTTCCTGGTGTTTGCTGAGGCACATCGTCAAAGGGAACCATGACAAGAGGAGTGTTGATGTAGGAGACACGTTTAGCCCCTGATGTCCACTGTGCTGTGTGGTTGGGCAGCGGGGGATTCAAAAAGCCAGGCTGGTTTTCGTAAGTGTGTGTGTGTGTGTGTGTGTGTGAATGGGGGTGTTTGGGGGTAGTTCCTGGTCTGAAATTCAATGGTAGACTATTTCACAGCTCTGTGTCTGCTGTCTTGGCAGTGGAGTGGCCATTGTTGGGAGGAGGTGGCTCGGTCTTGGCTGCCTCGGGGGACTCTCCATTTACGCTGGGTTTCTCCTGGGTTTCTGGAGGGGGGTTGAGGGGGGCCTCAGACGCAAGGGTGTTCCCCTGGTTCTCCTGGTCTACTGGGTAGGCCTCTTCTGCCTACAAAACACAGAGATAAAAAACCTGCTTATCAAGACACTTCAAATGTGTGTTGAAATGTACACAGCGGTTTAGACCATGCAGTGCAACTGTACACGATCCCACTGATTGCGTTTATTAGGGTGAGACAGAGACACTACATACATTTTTGTTTGCAGGACATCTTTGACATAGGTCGAAAGCAAAGGTTTGTGTGCTCATGTTCGTACAAGCAACTGTAGATTTCCCTCAGTTCACCTAAAGGTCAATAGTCGCTTGTTATTGTCCAGTTATTGATAACAAAGCTCTCTCCTACACAACATTGTTGAATACTTTCCTTTGTACATCCCGTGATATACTAAATAAATACATATATAAATACCATTTGTGGAAAATGTTTCTCATGTTCTCCACGTCTGAAGATCGTGCGTTACAATACAAAACATGTGATCTACTAAAAAACGTGATTCGAAAAACTAAAAAGTGATTCCTTTAGTCATAAACGTTTTGTAAAGTAATTTGATGATCGTCTAAATAAAACACATACACACACATGTCACCTTTCCGCTGTTGATACTGTGAATGGCACAGAGAAACAGCTGTGTGTCTGGCGACGACATGAAACGGCAGATGAATCCAGCGGCAGGGAGAAGGGCGTGGGTCTTTGGATAAAGCACACTCTCTTTTTCCCTGCGTCTTCCCTCTGATAGCTGTCCAATAACTTTCCCTGATTAAAATGCTGGCAGCAGCTGCTTCAAAAGTCAGGAAATGTTTTGATTTAGAGGCAATAAGACGTCCAGCGTGGCCAAGAATATCTAAAGCACACGGTTGCTCAATCTACAATAACAGCTGTGATTGCAGACGCCCACGGCATAAGGCGTAAATACACCGTATTGAATATTTATGGCATTTCAATAAAACACACCTGCAGATCATGTGAAGGGTCAAAGAAGTTGCAGTTTTTGTAGATTTAAGAAAAAAAAAAAAGAAAAAGAAAGAAGCTAAATCTATGTAATAGTTTTCAATGGACTGGCTCTGTGCTGCTGAATGATACCAACTCATTCAAACGTGTGAGCCGGAGGGTCGTAAATCAGCACACACTGTAAGTGGCCACAGAGCAGCAGCACATGGAGATTTGATTCACAACAAATATCAAAAAACGGGAAAATATGCTCACCAGCCTCACGCCCTTGCTTTCGGGCTTGCGTTGGCATTTGAAGTAACCTATTGTGATTGCAAGGGCGGCGAGTAGACCGGTGACCAGAATTCCAGCAAACACAGAGGAACCTGAAGATGTCCCGACCTTTGTGACACCCAGCTGAAAACAAACAGACAACAGAAACCATGTCATAGTGCTCAAAGGATTTCAGTTGAGCCTCAGTGTTCATCATTAAAGTTAGGGCAGGGGCGCAAAGGGAAACATTTGGAGATCTTATTGTCTATAGGTTATTAAGTTATTATTTTACGTGTCCGGCCCACTTGAGATAAAATTGCACTGTATGTGGCCCCTGAACTCCACTGCATTTGACACCCCTGAGTATCACAGCTCCTCCCACACAACAATGGAGGTAACCGCCTGTCATGGAACAGGGAATCTTTAGTACTTTGGCGCATTAATCCTCGACGCCCCTGCACATTTCTAGCCACTTCCTCTGCTTCAGTGGTATACGGGGCTGTTTACATTCAGGCATAAAAAAATGTGAGGCGGAAGCCGGGGTGTTTCTAACCGTCGAGCTTAACTGTCACGTACCATTCTTACTGAGCAAACCAAAACCTAAGCCTCACTGATTTAATGGAAGCATTCACATGAGAAAATAATGAAAAACAAAACAAAACAACAAAGACAAGTCATTTTCAGCACAGCATTTCTCTCACATCAGCTTTACTGCTTGATGTGTGAAAAAAAACATCCTTGTTGTATCTGTGCACATCCCCTCCTTTCCTTTTCCTTCCTCCTTCCTAGTTGTTTAATCAAAGAATCCAAATATGCATTGAAAGCCCTCTTACAGTTGAACACATGCATAAGACCTTCGAGGTTATTTCACCATCACATTCATGTTGGTTGCATTTCGTGCTTTCTTACCTTGTCTTTCAAACTGTCACTCTGGAGTGCCTCATTCAAAATAGCCAAAGAAGCTGGAAGGGAAATGGATATTTGAAATTGTATTATTATATTATTAGATTTGTATTATCACCCTTTATGTGGTGCGAGTTATTACAATATTCCATGAATACCCACAATCTTCACTGGCCACAAGCACTGTCTTGCCATCTTGGAAGATTTGTAGATTACAGTTGTCCGAGCTGCACCAGCCTGCAGGATTCTTCTGAATGATGCTTTTAGTTTCCTCCTGTAAGAAAGGATGGGACGTCTTCAATACAGTACTTTTACTACACATTTACAATCAGTAACAGTTGGAATAAAATGGATGATGTGAGCTGTAGATTATGATGAAGTTACATTTCCTTATTTTAAGGGCGATTCATTCCCTGAGTAGATTTTAGTATATAGTGCACAACAGGTTTAGATTTTTTTTTACTTTCTCAGCATACCATCAAATCCACATATGCTTCTGTGTGCGCAATGGGGACAAAAAGTTGGAGGGAAATTTTGGTGACCGCACCTTCTTTTCCCACCTTAACCCTGAGCTATGACATCACCTCCTTGCACAATATTACGCTTTTGTGCTTTGGGAACACTGTACTGTGGTGCACACAGCTCTCAGTGCTCCCAGAAGGCCACTGTAAGCAAGCCCTAAATCCTCACTTAGGTGGGAGTTGGTCCACAGCTGGACTCTGCTGTAGCATCCAGTCCAGTATGAGAAAAGGCTGGAAAACGTCTTCGCCTCTACACCTGTCTGTTTCACTTATGACCCTTAACACTGTATGCTACTCATGTTTCTCTGAGGAATCCTAAATCCTCTTGTACTTGTTTGACCTTACTCCGCATCCAAGCCCGAAGGCTTCAGCTGACTGAGGATTTGCATTAAAATGAGGACATTTTAACAACACAGATCAAATAACACAGATTTGATCCTGAACAATGTCATAAGAGCGACAATGTGTGTTTTACATTTTGAATGTATTGAAAAGGCACTGTTGCTTCATTTAAGATATACATTTGTAACATTAAATTTAACTAATTTTGCTTATATTATATTAACATTTCCAACATCTTGCCTTTTAATGATATTATTAATGAGTTATCCGCTTCACCGTCTCTGCAATAACCTTTAAGACAAACACCCTATATTTCCTTTTATCCCGTCTATTCATCATTAATGGATCACGGCTACTTATTGCAGGCTCCTGCGCGTTCTGCCACCAAAGCTCTCCTCGTGAGGAGCAAATGCACGGGGGGACCCAAATGAACAATTCCAATGAACCCACGCTTCTTCCTGAAATGATCAAATTAAAGGTCTTTTGTTATTGTTTTGAGGGAGAGTCCCCTTTTTCGCAGACATTACATACTGTGCAATTAAATTTGTTTCATCGATGCAGGTCGTTTACTTCATTCACTCACTCTTGCCCGCATTTTAAATGAATCAACAGTTGGCTAAAGCCTCTGGCTCTGGAGTCCATGTTTAGATTCAGGCTGAGTTGGACAGATGGCTTCTGCAGCTGTTCTTAGCTCTGATGTTACAGTAACAACCCAAATGGAGGCTAATGTAAGTATGTGGGCTGCGATCTGACCTGCTGCTTCAGCTACATGCAGCAGGACTGACATACTTGTACGCTGCAATAACGAGCCGTGTTTGAACATTACACCTTTGCTGGGCTTTAACACATTAGCAACTGACAACTGGACACATAAATGTTAACAATGTGAGAGAAAACTATTATTGTACAGCAACACGCCTCCATGTTCCTCTCTTGAGAAAACCTGAAAAGCACCTCTCTGCGTAATAAAATCTTTTTTTTTTGCCATAACCACCCCCCTCCACAAAACGAAGCCACACCCTCGCAATTCCTCATCTTGCCCCGAGGACCTAAGAGCTAGAGAGGAAACATTAGCCCGGTCCCCATCATTTATCTCCTGCCAGGAACACAGTCTCAAGATTTACAACACCTGAGGAATGTCTGAGAAAAGATCAGCCTTTATCGGGGCTGCCTTTCCAACTGTAGCACTTAAAAACACATTCATCTTTTCCTTCTACATAAAGTAAGCTGTTTGCCCTTGATGCAAGGTGCAGGAGGGATAAAGGTCCTCGTAAAAAGAAGTGTCAGTCGATGAAGTTGGATTATTTTGGATCAGTGGATCACTTTGATATCAAAGATTGCAACTGTGGAAAATCTCAGCTGCTTGTAGTTTAATGTCTGTGTTTGGAACGGAGGAGATGAGAGCTACTTTAAAGGCTGGATCATACTTTCCATGTCCGTGTGTGCACAGAGGTCCACGAGGGTCCATATCATATGTACAATTCTTTATCCACCCGTTTTTGTGGACATCCGTATGGACCCTACATGGACGACTGTGAGCACACTAAGGTGATAATGGTGCTGGATTTTTTATTGGTTTTAGTTTTTTATTTAGTTTTGAGGTTTTGTTTTTAAAATGAGATTTAATTTGTTTTAAGAGTGGATTTTCTAGTTTTTATTTTTTGTAAATACTTAGTTTCAGTTTAGTTTTTATTAGTTTTAGTTTTTAATAATATGGAGTATTTGCCAGGTGCAAGATGCAAAAAGGTCATAATAAGTACTGTGTCATAAAAACCCAACAAAAGAGGGCATTTTAAATATGTATTAGGACAGATGAACAAAACCCACACTGAATCAAATATAACAGTCTTCAAGAAATTAGCCTGAAGTGCAAAATGTACACAATAATGCTGAGGATGGATGCAGTTAGTGTGAAAGGTAAAAATCGAATCGCCGACGGACTAAAGACACACATGAACATAACATAAATAATAATAAATAAGAACTTAAGGAATGTTTAACTTGCATAGCCTTATGTATCACATTGTAAACAAAAACAAAAGCAAAAGGATTATTTATGAATGAAATAAATTTACAAACACAATTTTAGTTAGTTTTGTAAACACAACATTCAGTTTCAGTTAGTTATCTGTGTTTTTTAAACTATTTTATTTTATTTAACGAAAATGTTTTATTCCATTCTAGTTTTTGTTATGTTGTTAATTTTCGTTAACTATAGTAACCTTGGAGCACACCCCCAGTTTGCTGACTGTTGTCGACAGTACAACACTTTACAGTTCAGTTGGCGACGTACTCTTGCTTTGATCAAACATGCGTCTGAGATGGAGTATGGTGGTGTGGAGTGCTAGACTGATGCAGACCCTCGTTTTAGTATGAATGAATGTGGGGGAAAGAATGCACATGCAGAAATGCCAAATGGCTCTCCATGAGCGCGGAACATGTTAAGTATGACCCTGTCCTTATAATGACGTTTCCACCGGCTCTTCTCGCCTCGCCACGGCATGGTTAAGTTGTGTTTCCACTACCATAGTACCTGGTACCAGATCATTTTTTTTTAATACCTGCTTCGGCTAGGTTCCAAGCGTGCTGAGTAGGCACTATGCGTGACGTCGTCAGACTGCCGGCCACTGACTGGCCAGAGTGCCGACACAGAGAGAGACGTCCGACACAAAAATCAAGCAAAACAGTGCCAAAATATAAAAAAGACTTAATAATCCTAAAAACGTGTCTTAATCTCCAACCATTACCAGGGAAATGTCTAAAATCTCTATAATTAACAGGGTGTGCTGGCATCACAAACCCTGCTGCTCTCCAGCAACTGTGTCAGATGGAGTCTGTGCTCCGGTTATGGAGGAAGTACTGAACAAATACAAACAACTGACTAGTCACTCGTTTGTGCGTCGCGTGTGAAACTAAGTCACGCAGCCGTGCAGTGATGACTCCGCCCACGTTAAGTAGGTACTTTTTTTGTAGTGGAGATGCAACCTAAACCGTGCCGTGTCGAGCCCGAAGTGAAAAAAGGGCCATAAGATGATATTAGTATCTACCAAAGCCCTTGCTGAAGTGGCATTAGGTGGATATGTTATGAGACAAATATGCTGTTTTGTATGACAATGACTTGTACTCACACAATCATCCGTTTTTACCACGGCCTTTACAGCACTGCTTTCTGGGATGTCTTCTTTTCCAACACATGCCACTTCAGGCTGTGGAGACAGTAAGCCAGGTCAGATAGATACTGTACATGACGTCAGGAGACGACTGATACTACTGTTGTAACCACAGCATCAGTCATCCACTGTAAAAAAAACATTTCCTTTCTAAACAAATCCACAAAAATAATTGAAAAGTTGAAAGAATAGGGACACAAAAGATGCACAAATAAAAATGGTACAGGCTGGTACTTACCACCACCACTTTAATGGCAGGAGAGTTATCTGCTAACCCTGCACCTGCAACAGTGGGGTTAACAGTGGTCCCTAAGGTACTACTGAGTAAAAAGTGAATAACAGTTGCTGGGAACTGGGTAGCTCCTGGAGTTGAAGAAGCAGCAGCGCCTGCAACACCGGGAGATGCAGAGGCACCTCCAGTGGGGGAACCTGTAACAACTGCAGCCATAGGGTCTGTTGCTAAGGGCACAGTGCAAGGAGAATGCCGTTATACACACATGCTGGTAGTATATGTATTGTATAGGTCAATGTCGCAAATATGAATGTGACAAAATTTGGAATTGTAATTAGGACCAGGATTCCTACCTGCATCGACGTCAGCTGCAGCTGTAGTAGCCACGGGAGCTACTGTTGCATCATCTTGACATATCACCTCATCTGCAAAGAATGGAGAGCAAGTGAGTGTGAGAAAGTAATAAGAGAAAGGAGGGACAGAGGGAAACATTGATGAATCATCTGATTAACCAATGCTCTTTGATGCAGGAAGGAAAGAAATCATCTGCTCTGTATACAGTATTATATTACAGATGAATTCTGACTCTGCCGGCCTTCAATTAAACAGAGCTGAGACAAAAGTGGAGGACAGCCACGTTTCATACTTCCTATAACTTTGGCTACAACATGGACGCCGCATGTTTTATCCTTTATTTGTTGACAATTTGGCACTTTTAGAAGTATCCTGAGAAGGCTACTATGTGTACTTATGAGGAAAGAAAACTATCAATGACTTTGTCTGATACTTAAAAGAATGTCTGACGTCTGAAGTGTCTTTATTCCACGATTTTCTGAGATACTCTCAATGGACATTGGTGATAAAACAGTCACACAGTAGGTCACACGAGGTCAAAGACATGTCATCTTTATGGGTTTCCTGATGTGACTGAATTATGAATGAGTATATCAACCTTAAGATAAGTTGCAGCAACTTGCCCAAGTGTCTCAGTGCAAATCACATTTTTTTTCCCACTTCTCTAATGTTAAAATGTTAATGTTGAAGTTTCAAGCACACACTGAGTCAATGAGGTCAGGGCAGAGGGTTGGTTTGAACAGCTTGGCCATGCCCATCCCAAAAATGCCAAATCTATTTGTGCTCTGGGCTCCAACTAATTGGTAGTCACACATGGGCTAATACTCACTGTCTGAACCTTATGCAAATAAACTGCTCAGTCAAAAGGTCACGGCCTCTTGACTACACATCCGTCCTCTGGGAGAAGAAAAATCTGATTTCTGCAATAACATAGGGATTGAACTGGGTGGTGCTTAAACCAAAATAGGAAGTCATTTTCTAAACCCGCGTGAGGTTTCCTGAGATAAATGGAGTGCTAAATTGCCTTGGTTGAATTGGATCATTCTCGAAATACTATATGCTAATTCATCTAACTGGATAATGTGATTGAACTGTTGCAAGAACGAGTCTGATTACACTTCAACACAGATATGGACAACTCACAACTGAGCCCATCAGCCTCGATTCCACAGCCATGAACGTGAGAAGTATCAGTGTGTCATCAGGGATTATCATACACACTACCAATCCAAACCAAAGCGTTGAACCTTTCATCAATCAGAGGCAAACAAGGACAACAGCGTTGTAAACTACTGCATCCTGCTCCCTCCTCTCTAAACATTCCCCTCGGCATAACAGGAAACCAAAACAGCATGTAAACAGTTTAACATTTCACCAAAACTATGCTGAAATCAGAGGGGGGATGTGTTCAGTGCACCACTATCAACCAGATACAGTGAATTTAAATGTTTTACTGTCTCATGTCCTCCTGCTATGATGTTTGGACTGAATATCGGTATCGGCTGGCTTCATTGACATATTCTGCATTTTAACTGGTTTAACTGGACATAAATCATAATCCTAAATACCTCAGTTGTAGCTATATATATTTCCTTGAAGACATATGGTATAAATGGAACATTTTTAAACCTCTTCCCAGTCAAAGCAGTTCATTTTATTCAGCCTTTGCTTTAGTAGGAAGACCATTTGAAATTAAAATCTCTTTTACAAATTAGACCTACACGTGGCAGGGTCAGTTAATTGGAAAATAATAAATACATATATCACAGACGAATAAGAAGAAGGCACACTGTCAGTTAATTAAAACAACTGCAGCTCTAAGTTAGGAACTTGTTATTCTACATATACATGTTTTCTAGGGCTACAATGTATCTTGTCATAGAGTCTGCACACTTCACCACTACATACACCAATCTAACCTGACACAAGCTTGTGCACTCTGCGAATAAAACCTTCATCCACACTAACACTCAACCACTGTGGACACAGCCTCTTCAGACAGCTGTGTCAGAAATCTCACTGTGTTTCCAGCCAGCATCATCACCGAAGCCTCTGCACCTCTTGTCTCAACACAAACACAGACGAACAACCTTGGTCTCTCCCTCTGGAGAGTATTTGATGGGTTCAGAAAGCACATGGCCAAGGCAACAGGCTACATGTACAACCTCTGGGTTCAAGTGAATCCTCAATCCTCACTTTTTTTCTCCACTACTGGGCTACATCAAGTGGATTTCCTTCCCAGGCTGTCCTCCTCAAATATCTACACCTGGGTGTTCCCCTCTTTGACGTGTTGTGCGGTGCGAAGGCATGCCAGACGCAAAGAGCTAAATCATAGGTTAAGGAGGAGATATGATATGGGTTCAGGAGCCGCTCAAACGCTGCATTCTTTTACTTGGAGTTGAAGCAACAATTATGAGGCAGGACAAAGGCAAATATTTCACCACCAAATAACAACTGTACTTGTTTCCACACAGCTCAGGGAAAAAAAGCCATTTCCTGTCCAGGAAAATTCCACAACAGGTATTAATGAAGTGTTGCTGGAATGTTTTGGAGCTTCTGAGTTGCTGACCCAACTATAGTTCATGTACACACTTTAATCGCTTGTCAAGAATGTTACAACTGACTGTGGAAGACAATATGTGGAGGAACGCATTATAAGGCACCGCTGAATTAACAATGCTGTACTGCACATTATCACCCTCTGCTTGAATTCCAGAGTATCATAATATGTGGTCCACACTAAGAATAAATCAAATTTCAAGGCAACACTAGACACATTCAGATGTGAGGTTTCCTGCTTCCTCTGCCTCAGGTGGTAAACCATATATTTCCAGACCATTCAGACTAAAGTGGACACAGAGGAGAGCAGGAAACAGATGATAAGGTGAAGGGGAAAACTGGTTCTCATCATCAATTTACATACTGAACTTGTTATGAAAACGAGAACCTACACTTTACATTCCGTTTCCTTCTAGACAATTTTGCTCTTAACTCAACTGTCTTCCCCACTGGGGAAAAGCCCGCCAACTCCCTTTATTCACTATCAGACACACCCACACAAGTTCATGAACGCACACACACACATACACACACAACCCTACCACAGAGCTCGAAAATGTGGAGTACAGAAATCGCTCTGGAGAGAGTATATTAGTGAAAGAAGCCGATGCTGAGACAGGGTTTAACCGAGCACACATTTTTGAATAGATATCATATTGAAGACGCTCATAGACATAATGCACTCCCTAGGCCCTTACTCTAACCTTAATCATCACAACTTAAGCGCACACACACACGCACACACACACATAGTAGGCACAGCCAATAAAAGGCAAAGAAAACCAAGCGTTCATGGAAAATTCCTGAAAAGGGAAAATTTCATTTTGCTGATGTGACAGTGTGAAGTTTCTAGTTTGATTTCTGCATCTTACACTGACACATCTCTACTGCTCAACAGCTGCTTTCCTTTTCTTGGCACATGGAGCACTAGACGTTGCTTAGTGGTCGCTAGAGATCACAAAAACAAAGCTGTGATTCTTACGATCATCAGACTGCTTTTGTTTCGTGACCTATTGGACTTGAACTAAAATGTTATCATAACCAACTGAGCAAATGGACAAAGCTACAAAAATATAACTTTTTTTTCTTGAAGTACAGCCGTTAAAAGGACTTTGAAGTGCCAGGTTCAAGAACTTCTTAGTTGTGTGACAGTGGACAGTGTATTGATGCACTTAATGTCAGTAAGCATACCTCCATTTACAGCAGAGGCCTCAGCATGCCATATGAGCGGAACTTTAACTGCACACAATACTGTGGCTGTCTTTATCACAACCAAACAGGCTGCGTCTGTGTGTGTGTATGTGTACTTTAGCTACTACTGATATCATTCATGACTAGCTGCCATTGTAATAGCGTATTCCAGCACTCAGATTTATGGTATGGAAGCATGAGTGCCGTAAAAACAAATACTGTCACACCTGATTAAACGGTTGCAGTCAGCGAGTATGAGCAGGGGACAACCGTCCTTTACTTGTGGAATTTAAAAGATGAGACCTGCTTTCTCTCTGGGGACACAGGGGCGGAGCCTGAAGAGCTGGAGAGTGGTGCAGCTGCAGCACGTCTCCCTTCAGGGAACTCCGTCCCTCCCTGCATGTGTGCTCTACTGTCAGGGAGCTGTGAGATCGCTGACATCATGCATAAGTGGAAAAGCATCCACGATGAATCTTGAGACTTGCATGTGACTTCCACCCAGTCCACCGAGACAACAACTTGGCTGTCCTAACGAGTCACACCCTGCTGTCGTCACTTCCCCTGCTAGCAGATGTCCAAGGACAACTCTAAGGTCTCATCTTGTTCCCTTCAAGGAAAATGTCACCTCAGCTCCAATAAAGTCAGTAATTCTTCAGACCCACAGATCATTGATGGAAATCCGGGACAAAGAAATGGACGTAGTAGTCAACAAAGATGAACAAACATTTTTCATTATTTATTCTTCTATAAAAATGTCAGTGCATAACTTGTGGTGATTTTTTTGTTGTTTGTTCTTTGCGGCTAGTTTGGGCTAATGTATCAGACTGGGGGGGAAATATGTGTGTATACAGCGGCAGCAGAGGAGCAGGTGGAGGAAAGAAATGTTCATTTTCGTATGCACTTCTTTGTGTTTGCAGCCGTCTCACTTTACTAGCGCAACGTGGCTGTTGTCCTCGTCTGTCTCAACATAAGAGAAATAACTTCCCGGGAGTAGCACAGAAATGTGACATACAATCTAAACAGCTGATAGAATTAATCAACATGGTCTGAATGTAACAAGAAGCTCTTTATAAATGTAACAAGCATTACATTTGTTATGCAGTATAGTGGTAAAATGCTGGGAGCACTACAAGTTTGGCATTTTGACTACTTAATGATTCATCCTTTAAATTAATTTACATCTGACAGATGAGACCCGGTCTCCCCTAAAACAAGAAAACCTGTACCCAGTACATGCAATTACAGGAATGTCTATAAGACCTGGTCTCAGAACATAAAAGAACAAAATCATAAACATTATGTCGTCTAACTTCAGAGGATATATATATAAAAAAAATAACATTACTATAATAAACTGAACCACCAAGTCAAGCCACGAAAAACAAATACAGGCCACTTTACTACTACTTACTACTCCAGGGACAATCTGGGAAAAGTAAATCCCCACAAATACACTGCTCGTGTCCCCGAACGTGAGAACTATTTTTGTTTCTGTGCAGACGGGTGGTAAAAGTTGACTTATTCCACCCTGCCCACACCCTCGGTGTTTTTTAACAAAACACACGATACTTTTGAGAAAGAAAAAAAAAAAATCATAAAAAGGAATTAACAACAGATTTGGAACGTTATCCATGCACATCCTATAACAGGATGTGGCTGTCAAAGCACACGACATGCAGTGACCTCTGCTAGCTGCAGAGGTGAACATGCTGGGCGTTGCAGATAACAGGCACCAGTATAGGAGATGCAATAAAGAAACCGTCCACTGTTTTTGATGTTTTAATGTCCCACAAGGTCAAGCATAGTTCTATTCTTCGTTTGCCTTTAGATACTCTGATATTGGATTAACTTTCAAAACCTGTGATTGATAGCAGCTACTGACCATTGTTGTTTTTGAACCACTAATTTACTCATTCAGATAGTTTCAGTAGGGCAGTGAAACCTAAAACCTGTTTCCAAAACAGTCCATCCATTTGGTTCGTGGATACAAACTGGAGCTGCTCCCCGCCCTGTGTCAGAACCAGGACTGGACTTTAGGAGTAGATGTGCATGGACTCATCCCAACTGCCGTTTTAACACGAGTCCTTGTGGGGAGAGGTCGTGAAAAGACGTCCAGACCAAGAGCCCAAAACAATCTGGTTCTGATATGACTGAGGCTCAGCAGAGTGGGAGAGGAATATTGAGAAATCTAATCAAACCAGTCATCGTAGAAAGTAATCTCCAACTCACATCCTAACAACTTATTTTTTTCAAAAAAGCACCCACACCATACAGTGCCAATGAATGTAGTGTCAAAACATTCTTGTTTTGAATTAAAAAGCCTGGCTTCAATGACATGGTTTATACTAAACATAATTACCAGGAACAATTATTGTAGCAGTCAAAGGGCCTCAGTCAGGGCTCATTAAGTGCTTTTATTCCACAAAGTGAGCACTATTCCCTTCCATCAAGAAAGCCCTACCTAGTATACAACATGCACTTGATATGTGCTTTTTGCATCAAATTCTTTCTAAAAAAAAAAAAGAATCCTTGGATCAATCAAGGATTGCTGAGCTGTTGTGGAAGTTTCAGTTCTCAACCAAGTGTGAAAACTTAACGATGAGGGGAGAAGCAAAGGCTCAACAGAAGGAGAGAGTTGGATCTGAGCAAGGGCATTTGTAGTTTCTCTGCCTCTGAGAGAGCTGATTATGACGCCAAATTTGCTGAAAATAAAGGAGAAAGGAGAAGCCCCCCCCGACCACACTCAACCTCTGCTGGTAAAACCCAGCAGCTGTAAAATTGCAGCAGGGTGCCAGGGGAACAAGGAACAATAAGCTCAGCAGAACAGCAGTAATTGGAAAAGAGATTTGAATGCTAGCACAGTGTCTGCTTTTCATTAAGACTGTTTCGCTAGGTAAATATTGTTGCTAGACGATCTATTTCTCCAAGTTAACTCCTTTTCCTGGATGATTTAGTGAGCAGTGACATTGGTGGTGTTTTCTTATCTTTAATATGTTTTCTTTGGAATAGAGTCGGTTTCAGAGGAAGATAATTCAGACAGAAAAAAAAACAACACTTTAAAATGTACTCAATTTAATCACTGTGTTTATGCTGATGAGGGCTGGCAGACGAGGTAACAGTACAATCACTTATGACAGTCTTTGTTTTTTAGGACATCTGACTGATTTCAGTTATCGACCAATCTGGATCTCTTCTATGTGTTAGACAGAAAACAGGGTCCAGGTTCAATTAGAGTGAGATCTCAAGAGGCACCTCAGCCATAACCTTGGGCCTCAGCGGACACACACCCAAGCTGACATAAGACCACTATCTGCCAAGGCTTACATAAAAGACCCACACCCTCTAGCTGATGACGTGAGTCAGAATTCATCACAACTTGGGACAGTAAGAATGCTGGTCAATAGCTGAAGGCCTTGAGAGAAAGATTTGCAATATTCTGCTCATGTTTATGTTGGCAGGAGCAAATCGGTCTGAGAATCAAAGCTCTTTACATTTGTCTGCAGGGAGACCTGCTCTCTGTGAAGTCTGTGCTGTCCTTTAGCTCATTTTGTCACATCCCTGAAGGAATCCAAGATTCTCTCACTTCAGGGGCAGTTGCTGGTCTTTGAAACAGGGGAAGCTCATTGTAGGCCCAGTTATGTATACATAAATTCTGCAAATGAACAACTAGAACAAGGAAAGGCGATGATTATGTAAAACTGAAACGCTATGATAGTGTTTTTATTTACATATCACTGAGCAAATAACACACAACGACCAGCTATTTGTCTACAGACTTCCCTCACATACCCCACACAGGACTGAGGCATATATGTTTCTGCAACGCTGTCAATCAAAAACTGCTTCCTCCTTTCAGATATTTCCTCCAATCATCATGCAGAAGCCCTGCCCACTGCTCCACAGACAGCGAGAGAAGCTGAGCTTCCCTGGGAGTGATGTTTTTGACGCTATGTTCAATCGTCGTCAAGCTCACCGCAGTGAAAAAAAACCTCCCCATCCTTTCATTGAGACTTCAGGGTTTGTACTGTATAAGTAAGGCCACTTACAGATATAATATGTAACATTTTTGCATTTAAAATATCCAAAAATAACAAAATTAATGTTATAGATTTTGTTGAGTAGTGTACTAACATTAGCTTAACTTTTCCAACTCTCTTTAAACCCATATAAATCAGTTTTTTGGTCACCTTTTAATGATGTAATTGCCTTTGCAGCAAAAAGACCCAGGTTTTAGTCCCAGTTGGAACAAGGGCCTTTCTGCATGGAGTTTGCATGTTCTCCCTGTGTGTGTGTGTGTGTGTGTGTGGGTTTTCTCCATGTTTTCCGGCTTCCTCCCACAGTCCAGAAACATGCAATATGGGGATTAACTAAATCCAAGCTCGCTCTAAATTGACTGTAGGTGTGAGAGTGGCCCTGCAATGGACTGGCAAACTGTCCAGGGTGTACCCCACCTATCACCCTGTCAGCTGACATTGGTACAGCACCCCTCGTGACCCTCCTGTTGAGGATAAAGCAGTAGAAAATGGATGGATGGCTGGATCACAACTATTCATTGCCATTCGCTGTGCCCATAAAGTGTGAGACTTTCAACTGAAAGTGTGAGACTTTCAACTGAAGAACGACGAATGCCTTGATTGTGAAACCCCTAGCAGCAGAAATGACATACAATGTCTTTAAATGCCTTAGCACATGCACACCAAATTTGGAATCTCAATCATGAGCAGATTTAGATTTAAGGTAGTTTATTCTAACAGAGATTGTTCACAGCTCATTCTGCAGAGGAACAGAGGAAAGTCATTGTAGATGACAAGCTGAAGTGAGGGACCAGAGGTTTTCCCCCTTTCTACAGAGAAGATTTAAAGCTTGGGTTTTCCCCTCTGAAATCTTGAGAGAGAAAGAGAGCGTCTACCATACTCCAAGAAATATTGGATGACATCATCTAACACTGCAGTGCATGCCCATTTCAGCGCTACATTTTTGTGCGATTGCATAACTACTGAAAGACAGCCATGGGAAGTGGGGCCTTAAACTAAATATGTGTATGACTTACAACTACAACTGCAAATGTTGCAGATGTGATTAACTGCATTTTATACTTTAAAGTCACATTTGACTGAGCATAATTCTTGATTATTTTTACATTTGTTCACCAAAAGCTTATTTTATTGTCCTCCACATTATATAGATGACACAAAACAAAGGAAGTGAGTGAAAGTGACAGGAAAAATGAGGACTCAAATAAGCCAAGACAAAATGAGAAGCTCATATCTAAAAGATGGGACTAATTCTGTCACTTTGTCAAGTTTGGATCTAAAAAGTCTGACATGGACCAGAATACTGTACTTATGCTGCAGGACGCTCCCGACAACAGAACCAAAAACACAAACCTCTTTCAAAAGTAATCAAACAAAAGCCCCCAAACTGTTTGGAATCCCTTTTATTTCCCTTTATTGAAAAGGCTTGTTTTCTGGGAAATGTACACGTTTGTTTTTTAACCTTGTTTACTTTTGTACCATTAACGTAAAAGCCATTTAATCAAGACCGGCTTGACAAAGAGTCTTCTTTATTTTAGCATTCCAGTCATAATGGAGCATGAAACATGACAACTGTTTGTGTCCTTGTTTGAGAATATTGACGTCACCACAGACAGCCCTCTGACCCATATACCACCGCAGCCGCATAGCTCTATATTGTAAAAAGGGTCAATGAGGAGACCAAATGTCTCTTGTGACTTGGCTGGAGGTGCAAAATAACCAAAAACAGAAAAAGCCATGGTATGCAGGCCAGCAACTCAGACTGATAAAACTGGCATAATCTAGATGAAAGCCATAGTGTTTTTTCAAGGAAAAATGTGACCATGTCCCTGTAAAATTCATGCTGTGATGCTAGTTGGACACAAGTGATGACAGTGATGCTGGACTATGGGCTGCTGTTGGAGGATTGAGAGGTAAAGAATTGAGAATGGGTCAGCAGACTTGAGACAACATACATGACATTCTTCATGTATGAATCAGAAGCTGCCTGCTAAAATGCAAAATGGGTGTGACGCCAGAACCAATGAAAGATACCACTTCAAACAGATATGTGAATGAAGGTAAGCAGGGAATTGATGCAATAATGTAGTAAATGTCTTAAAAACAGACTCCTACATGTACACATTTCAAGCAACAAAACTAATGAACAAAACACAAAGATATATGCAACTACTACAAGTTGTCCCTGAATTCATGCATTCATCTCTCGGTTGGGACCACTAATACAAGGAAATCTAATTACTTTCAAGCTGCTGATGCACACAGAAGGCACAGTGCCTTTGTGTCTTCTCATGGTCTTTTCCCCCTTTGTAGCAAAGCTTTGGTTATTTTCATCAGTGTGGAACACTCCTCCGAATCGTCCCAAGGTCACCCCTAACATTCACCACACCTCTGCCCACAGACGGAGTCTGGTGGCTCTGCAGAAGTCATCACACTGGCCAGACCAAGAACCACTCCGGCTTTACAACCAGCAAGGCAGCAACACTATCCAAGCCATACATCGTCACCCTGCAATTAGCATCAGGCCTCAATCTGATTTGAAGTGGACTGCCCCGTGAGTCCAGACACATCCATATGGTTTTAGACACACACGAACACGGACACACCCACACAGATACATACGCACTATGTTTTCTATGTGCAAACGGTAGAGACAAGTTTTGCTGTTGAAGCCATGCATTCTGCGGTTACTTTGCAATATGTAGCACACGTGCAGCTCTCAAACACACACACACACAGTCACATGTGCTTGAAGTATCTTTATAACTGGCTGAGACAAACTCATGCACATAATTCTGTGTTATTTATGAAAACATTGAGATCCTAGTCTTAATAAATATGAAGTTTAAAACAATGTTTTTTGTGTGTGGTCTTATTATTATTACCCTCTTAGGTCTTTTACAGGCATTCTACCACATATTAGCTCCATTCTGTTGCACTACAGGATGTAAGTTTGCTCCACTGCAACTTTCCACCCCTGAACATGGTCTTTGTGTCTGCAGCCTCACCACTGCTAACCATACATGCATCCTCAAAGCAAACCGCCCACAACCAGTGTGTTTCAAGGCACAGTGGCTGTTACACATACTGTGAAATTTAAATTTGGGATTGATCTTCAAAATTTTTTTTCAACAATTACAAAGGAACTAAAAAGTTCAATTCCACATGCAGTTGGAGGTGAATATAGTGAATATAACATTAATGCAAATTTAACATAGCAAAAGAAGAAATTTGAGCGAGTACTCACTGCTGAGCAACAGGGTGCAGAGCACCAGAACTGCAGCCACCCTTCTCCAGAGCCCATTCATTCTCCACATGGACACAGCCATCATCTTCTCTGGTCACTCAGTGTAGTCGGTGGGACTGTGTGTGGAAACAAAAAGTGCGGTAAGTAACGGTGAGTGAGAGTCAGGGCAGAGAGTGTTGGTAGTTTGAGCGGGACAGGAACGCAGGATAAAGCCTGGCATGTGTTCTATTGCTCTTTATATGGCCCCACTCCTTCAGCCTCTCTCTCTCTCTCTCTCTCTCTCTCTCTCTCTGTCCACACCCCTTTTCTAACAGCCTGCTGTAAACCCATTTCCCCCCAAAGCTTCCTCCCTTGTCCTTGTGTGCGGACACATCTGGGCACCAGAATGAGATAATGAGGTGGTGGTGGGTGAAACGACACATCTGGCTGAGCCTTATCTTCATTGCAGTTTTGCTTCCTGGTGAAACAGTTGGCAGACGTTTTCACAGTTTGTGCTCAGCTGCCTCTACATTGTGGGCAATGTAGGTGCACGTTGAAGGAAGTTTCAAGTGATGCCGTTTTAGAGGAGGTACAAATATAAGGTGTTTCTCCACTATGCTCAAATGCTTAATATGTGAACTCAAAATAAAGAAAGACTAATGCTACATAAAGTCTTTTTTAGTGTCTCTACATGAGCCAAAAATGTTTCCAAAACTATTTAAATCCATCATAATCCAAATTAAAAGGAGGTGGAACATTTATTATAGGTCACCTTTTTAATGATGTCATCCCATTTACTCGTCTTTGCATTCACCAGCAGAGCAAACCCCCTATGAAAGATAAGAGTGAGAAAGAAAATATTTCGGTACTATTTAGATAGCCATTTCATTGTGTGTATTTGTCACTAATGATTCACGACTACTAACTGCTATTTGCTACATGTTCTGTCATACTGTAGATTTCACTTTCATTTGTAAAGAGGTGTTGAAAGTATAACCTATTCGTCATTTCTGTACTCTGTAAGCAAGACACACTGCTCCTGCCTCCTTCATGATGTGTACATAGCGGATATGGCTTGTAAAAGCACATGGTGTAACACACAAAACGTGGAAACTGTGTTTGTGTGTCCCTGCTGGACAAATGACTAACAAATTGGACTGACTCATCCACTGAACCACACATGTACACATGCGAGCTTAATGAGCAGTACACGCCTTTTTGAAATGCTTTAACAGACACACAAACGCACACAATTACATCATAGTCAAAACACACATGCTATTTTAGTGATTGCACCACATCAGCAGAAAAGAGACAAACCTTTGCCCCTGATGTTAATGCATTCACGTGTGCTATACGAGTGTGATGCTGGGTGTTTCCCCAATTCATGTTTGCACAGAGATATACTCTGCCAGAGATGCAGGCAGACCACATCTGGAAACACTGCAGTCCCACTGCTGGGTTTTCAAGGACTGCCTGGAGGGTTACTTGTCAAACAATGCAACCATATGAACGTGAGCTGAGCCAAGAGCTCACTGGTGTCTGGGAACAGGATGCCCCTGCTGGTCACTTTGTTTTCAAGTTTGTCGAGGGCCACCTGAAGTCAACTTCACCATAAACAAAGCAGAAATTATAATTTAACAGGTTTGCAGTAAGTTGTGGATGCTCAAACTGTTACAACTTGAAAGTTTAAATCCACTCTTTGAACAATTTGAATCTTCCATATGAACTAGAGATACTGCAGGTGTTAGTAAAGCAGTACATAGTATCATTTAAAGGTCCAGTGTGTAATAACCTTTCACAAAAGGTTTCTGGCCTTCACATACCAGAAACCTTTTTCTATTTTCTTCATTTGCATAGTAAGCTTGCACTGTAAACACTGTTTGTAGCATTTGGGGTTCCTTGGACACCATAGTGCAGAGAAAGAGGTCTTAAGAGTGACAAACATCCAGATGCTGGTAAATGCTTCCAGGTCTGAATGGAGATTATTATTGTCCACATGATGCTCCTAGATTGTCTGTCACCCTGAGTCAGCATTTCTGGCAACACACTACACTGGTTCCAGTCTAATTTTACATTCTTATTTCATGTGGTGTTCCACAGGGTTCCATTTTGAGTCTGCTTCTTTTCTCTTTTTACATCAAGCTGCCATCAAGCCCATGTAACTCGATTACACACATTGTCCAAGATATGTTGTTGGCTCGCGATTTTCTTCATTTAAATGAAGACTCTTTCCTTGTATAAACTTACCATCTACATAAGACGATACTCTCAGAACATGAGTGTCACATTTGAAGACAATCAAACCTTCAGCAGGCAGATAATTTCAGTTTTAAGATCAAATCTCTTCCAACTTCAAACCATCTCCAAGATGAAGCATTTCATATCTTCCTCTGATGTCATTCACATTCTAATATCATCCAGGCCGGCTGGACTGCAACTCCCTCAACGTGGCATTACTCAGGCTATGATATGTTTATAACTAATTCAAATCTTAACCCTCTGTCAGGGACAGAGCCACTTTTCTTTAGTGGCTTCTCAGGTTTAAAATTTTAGTTTCACACCTCAACATCTGTCTTCTTGTCTTTGTGAAGCACTTTGGTGCAAACCCTGTCCAAATTTATTTTTTGTTGATATCTATTTTAACTTATGTCGTGTGTGATTTGATTTGTTAGTTCACAAATGTGAAGCATGTGTCAGTTTAATCTGAAGAATGCTGATTAGCTAAGCTTGGTGGGGGACATTAGTGAAGGGTTTTACTTGTAACTCCTTTGCTTGCTCTTCCTAGTCCCTCTTTTATTTGCCCTGTCTATTTCAACATTTCACCTATTTTGGATTAAAAGCACAAAGAAAAGTGGGGCACCGTCAGAGGACATCACGAGGATCAGCACATGGCAAGCAGTGAATCTGACCCTCGGGGACTTGGGAGGTTTATCAGTTTTGCAAGTCTTGGAGCCAACTGGATGGACTCATCATATGAGCATGACTGATGTGTGACTGTGTTGGCTAAGAGGCATTAATATGCAGGGTAATATTGGTTATGCTATAAAAGCTCATGTTTTCCTAAAGTGTATGAATTTGAGAAGACCCAGTGGCTCAGTTGTCACAGATCCCAATATTAGTCTTGCTTGTGGCCTTATTTTCCCTCTCCTATCACTCTCCCCAAGGTGCTATCTGTCTTCTATTCTGAGACACGTCATAAAATCATATGCAGAATAAAATTTGATAGAAATAAGATTGGTTTTCCAATAAACTGCCATGAAATAAAGTTTTTGTGGATGTACTCTTTATAATTTATAGGCATTCTGCTATTAATATAAAACCTTTTGTGAGCAAAGCTTTTTACTATCTCACCCAGCTGAGGAGGTTATGGATTTACTGCAAAGTGGGTCGTCCATCGAGGTTGAGGGTTCGATCCTCAGCTCAGCTTGTCTACATGCTGATGTTTACCTGGGCAAGACACTCAACCCCAAGTTGCTCCCGACAGCTGGACAGGCAGAATATGAGAAAACGCGTTGCACGTAGTGGTGCTGTATGAAGGTGTGACTGAATGGGTGTGAAATGGAAGTGTAATGCTGTTCCGAGTGGTCATCAAGCATCAAGATGAGCAAAACGCTATATACTGTATAAATACAGACCTTTTATCATTTGAGCAAAAAGCATTGAACTGACTCTGAAAAACTGAAACTGAAAAAACAGACATATTTATGAGTGTTCTGTGCTCAATTTCATGCCTTCCTAATTATTGACAATTGAGAGGAAGCTGAAAATGCAATGACACACTGTGAATACAGTTCAATTTGGGACAATATAATCAAAGATAATTCAATCTGTTTCAGATAAAAAGGCTCTCTGTTTTCTCTTTCATTAGTGGGGCTGTAGAAAGTGCATGTTTGCCTGACATTGGAGTCTGTGATGATTCAATTGATAAGAGGTGGTGGAAACAGTGAAAAATTCCTCTGTCTCTCAGCTTAGTCTGGTGGGCTCTTCTCCTCTCTTGCCATCCTGTTGACCTACCCATCTATCGCCACTCCTGCATCTAATTTCCTCTTCTGTTTCCTGCCATTTTCCCCGTGCATGACGTGTCCTTAGAGGGAGGCTGTCTCTCTGCCCTGTGTGTCCAGGAGTATGCCGACAGACCCAGTGATGACCCTTAAGGATAAACATGGAAATGTATTCATATTCAACCTTAACCCCGCAGCCTGCACTATTTCAATGCCCTGCCGTCCATGTGCGTTACACAAGACCGTGTGAAACGGGACAGACCTGGCCGAGTGTTTCCGCATTCTAATGGCGGGGCAGAACCAGAATCCACTTTCTCACCAAAAGGACACTCTGTGGAAAGAGAAACACAGGAAGACATGTGTGTAACACAACAGCCAGACATCTAGCAACAATACTCTGGAGACCTGAACCCTGTGAAGAGCACACTGGTCTGGGGTAGCTCAAATGTGAGACAAAAATGTGCAGACAAAAATTCAAGGAACTTGATCTTCAACCACCAAGAAACCTAAAGAAAGTATACCAAGAAAAACAAACAAACAAACAGACAACTGTCAGGACATGATGTCATCAATGTTATCTTGACACCAGCAGTGACAGGTCCCGCTACAGGGAACAGACTGCCAGTGGAGTCGGAAGCAAACAGGAAATTTAACAGAGGCCTCAATAATGTCTTTTGTTATTACATCATGTTCTGAGAGAGTCAAAGAATGCTTCTGTATGACCACAATCTTCAAAATATTGTTGGACATGTGCTGCAGGAGTAAACAGAACATTTGAATATCGTGTAGATAATCTTGTGTGGAGTCACCGAAATTTCCCCCTCTGATTCGTTTAGTTCTGATATGCATGACGTGCTGAGTTAAATGAGAGGGCTGCGTTGTTAAACTGCACTGCCAAAATCCTGCCTCCCCCCGCTCTAAATCTCCTTCATTCTCTCCTTTGACTTGATCCCTTACAGATGTTCTTCTTTAGCACTCCCCTTTGGTGGAAGCCTACTCCTATTGTTCATAAAATCAGTTCCATGTCACATAGCCGCCACAGCCCAATGTGCACAACAGGCATGAACTGTGTTTCAGACTTTCATGAACACTCAGTTTTGAAGGCATGAGATCAAACGCATGCAGCGACACGATGAAAACGATCAACATAGCAACCAAAATCCAAGCTTGTGTTAACAAAATAGACGTTGTCTTCTCAAACACATAACCACCCCCTTTTCCCCCTGACTCTCCTCTTCTGTCTCCTCTCTGTCCCCAGCCTTCTCATGTCCTTTTCCTTAGGACGCTTTTCTTTTTTGAAAAGGGCAAACTCTACAGGCCTGTAACTATCCCTAATTGGCTCTGATTGGGTGACGCTGTAGACATCTTGAAGTGATTTATGCTCAAGGTTGAGAGGGTGGTGTAGGCTGGTTCATGCTTTAAGTCTCTGAGGTATTCACTCACAACTCCTGGAGGATTTGAATCCACGATCAGGCTTTCTTTGATTGCATCTATTCTCTTCTGCGCACGTTGATGCACGTGGTAGCCGTTTTCAAGAATTTTTTTTTTTATAGATCCTGTTTTTTACAATTTCACAGTATTAAGCAATCCTTTATTAGGCCTTACTGTCCAAGTTATGCAACTACTCTGTGTTGTTTTGGCCTCAATGGAGGCTTACAGGAATAAAGTAACATACAAACATAAGCTTTTAATTTGCTCGGGTATGTATTAGAACTGTAATTTTTTTGTATAAAGTGACACCGGAGCTTCGGCATCCTGAAAGTACAACTGCGTGTGTTCTGGCAGCACATGGCCAGATAAGGTCTGCAGGATTAATTAATTAGCGTGCAGGCTGCCCAGATGGCTCTCATTACATGCATCTCTTCAATTCATCTCTGGCGTACATTCACATACAGACAAACTGTCAGCAGTAACAGTGGTCTTTCAGTACAACACTTGGTAATTCAAGCCATTTGCAACCTTCGTTGCCAAAGACTGTATCGACTAATGTTACAGTTTCTTGGGAATCTAATAAAATCTACAAAAGGATCAAGCAAATTGTTAAACATATTTTATAACTATTTTTCCACAGATATAAGGTTTCAGGAACTTTTTTTTTTCTATTGTTTAAACAATAATTAATAGCCTTCTAATACAGCTGTATAAAGTGGGTCTGGGCTTTATTTTGGGCGGTGTGTTGATTTTCCAAGGAAAATCTGTCCACAACATGATTTCACATGTAGACCATGAGATGGCAGTGTAAGACCAGGGTTTGAAAAAAACATTCCAAGCCCATCACAAAAGGAGAATTGTTTTCTGAATGACTCAACTCTGCTCTCTTGTGGCAACACTAAAGACTACAAATCGGATTTTATAATTTCTCAATTCTTGCCATAGAAAACATGGCGTTGATTAATGCCACGCTGCAAAACTAGAAACATGTCATATCTTAAAGTCAAAATGAGAGTCTCAGCGATAACACTAGAGCAGCACAGATGTGTGCGTAAAAGAGGAAGAACCTTAAAAAGAAGAGTAAACTAAGGTGTTGCAAAAAACGACAGACAGCAGTCTCATACAAAATAGGATCAGACAACCTCCAGGCTTTATGATAGAGACCTTTTCATTCAGTAACGCACGGACATAAAACCTTTTTTCGGCGTATGGCGGTGAGTGGATGAGAGCTTGTGTATGTTGTGAAGCAAGGAGCTGCACACCTCACCCCACTCCTTCTCTGAAGTCTTGCTCTGGGCTCGTCAGGAGACGCTCAGGTCCTGCACATCAAATATTAATTTCACAGAAACTCCTAAGCCTTGAATAATTCTCAAAGAAGTGTGCCGAAAGCGAATCCTTGCTATCCCAGGCACGTTCCTATCTGGACAATGGATTCAAGGGAGCACGAGGAGGAAGAAAGAAAGATGGGGAGAGAGAGAGAGGCAGCAAGACCGTGAGAGGGAATTGGATCTATTGTATTGGCCTTATGACAGATGGGTTGCTTTAAGAGGTGTCATGTGATGTATCGTGTGCAACAGGCAATATTTATTGACAGCAGATTATTATTTGAAAATGTAAACGGTAAATTTCAAAAAAGTTTCTTTGACAAATAAAGATCAGAAAGTCGGTGCTAAAGCACCTGCAGCTACAATGAAGGTTAAAAAGTAACAACATTTTGATAATGACTGATGTACTGTATATTCTCTACTGATTTTGTTTACTGGGCTCTCATTCAAATTTTATATATATATATATATATATATATATATATATATATATATATATATATATATATATATATATATATATATATATATATATATATAAAAACCTACTTTCATTCGTGCTGAACTGGCCAGGCACGTTTGTCACTCCATGTGATAACCACCATCACCTGATCTCATCTGGTCCGACCCTGCTCTCATGCAGGCCTTTATTACAACCACAATTACACGATACTGGATGGATGATCTCACACTCATTACCCCTCCATATCCAAGGCCCTGACTGAATGACTCTGTCCCCTCTGGTGAGCATGTGGCAGGTGCTGTGTTGACTTGGCCCCCGCCCTGGTCCTCAGCCCTGGTGTGCCGATAAGAGCTCAGCGTGGAAAATCAGGCAGCGGTGCTCTGGCCTTTCGGAGGCAAGCCGGAGAAAATGAGCCATGAAGGAAATCGGTGGTGATTATCTTTATTATCAGCCGGGGGAGTAACCGTGGAAACGGCGACCTGTGGGGGTAAGAGAGCAATGCACAACCTGTTCCAGCAGCCTGCCGATTGGCCCATACAAGTTCCACTGGTAATTAACATCTGCATATGCAAATGAATGCTCTAGCTGGGGAAATTTGGCAGGCATTTCTCACCTGCGCCCTGCGCCTGAAAACAGCGTAGTCAAGTTTGTGTCACTCTCTATGTGTGTACACAGGATGCAAAAAATCACACCAAATCAAATGATGTGTGTTCTAGAGGTTGACTGATGGTGTTTTTTTAGTGGCCAATGCAGATCTTTGAAAAAAAACAGCGTCTCGTCGTAAATCAGCAATTATTAAATAACACTTATGGTCGGTTTCCCCTATCTTCACTATCTGTTTGCACTGCAGTGCTCATATATATTAAATAACAATAACGTATATAGCAGGGCCGTGCTGAAATAAATAATAAAAAAAAAAAAATCGATACAGCAGAATATTGTAAAGAACACTTTGCCAATGCGTGTATTGATTCAAATTTTACTCAATCGATTCACCAGCAAAAGTTTGATGGTCAACCTGAGTTGTAAATGCCACCTAAAGTGCAATGTAGAATGCAGCCAGTGGGTGGCAGCCCGCAGAGGTCAGTTGACATGTCCACTGACAGCTCTTGCTATAAATTCTGTGAAGGTAGGATATGGTCATTATTTAAAAAAAAAAAGTAAGTAAAAAGTAAGTATCGCAATATACATTCTACCGTGGCCTCTCTATCGTGGTATGTATCATATCATGAGGATGTAAAACAAAAATCAACTGATTAATTAAATAATAATGAACCAGTAAATCGGCCTTCCTCAACTTTGTTCTATTGCTTCACATTCATAATAGAACCCTGTTCACTGACACACTTGTGTATTTTAATGTCCCAGTGCCTTTGGATAGCTGAAAAATACTTACACCTGCACTTTTTCTTTTTTTAGGAAGCACAGTTGGTCGGGGTGGACTTGGGGCAACTGGGTCGAATGGATGCCACCCACCCTCTACGTTCTTTGTTGCGCTCTGCTAAAAGAGATAAGGTCACACAACAGGACGCTGACAGCGGTCCTGCTGGGAGTGCATTATTAGCATCTCAGGGAGCAGGGACGAGTCTCATCCACAGAAAGACACTGATCGTCAGCCTCTCCTGTTAATGGAGACTCTGGCAGTGTCGCCACAAATGTCAGTGGGAAAGTGACTCATACATCTAAGCATAGTTAGACACTACAGACACCGTTTTACATGCACAGATTATCTAGATTATCTGCGATGAGTCTTTTCTATCATGTCTTCTTTTAGACTAGCGCAAAGTAAACAACAAAAACACAGATATGGGTGTTTATTGTAATACACTCACTCTTTACTTCTTCTTTCTGCTTCTCACTTTAAGGGGTCGCCACAGAGGATCATCTGCCCCCATCCTGCCCAAGTGTACATCTATAGATTTCAATTATAACACAGACATTTTGTTCGTATCTGTGTAAACATTGGCTGTTTTCACAAAACATTTTTTTTGCTAGAAATCTTCACTTCAGTAGCAAAAACCATGGCAGATATTGATTTTACTTTAACGCTGTTAAAGCAGTCTTCAGTGATGTATCAAGTGTTAGAGATATTAAAAAAAACATATTTCACTCTGTAAAAAGGCTCTGCGTCGACATGTGCGGCATGTACTATAGCTTTCCATAATGGCCATGAGTTTTGTTGTGTTGTGCGAGTTTCCGTGCATGTGCATATGTGTGACGTGTGAGCATGTGTGACATGTCTCTGTGAGTGTGCGATTAACACATGCTCCTGAATGAGTCTCTAACCTGTGAATTATGCAGAGCACCCACAGACGTAGCCAGCGTGAGTTGTGCTGTGGAGTTCTAATGAGAGAGCGGCTAGCAGGCGCCAGGCGAGAGAGGCTGCAGAGCACGCTGTGAATGACAGCTCCAACAGCAGGGAGCCACACTATAAATAGAGCCTGTTCCGAGTGCTCATGACACCTGGATTCACATTCATTTGCAATTTTGTCCAGCCAACATCCACCATCTTTTACTTGAGTTTTGTTTAGCTTCAGTACCGTGTCTTGTATCATCTTGCATCTCTAGAAAAAAGCAGCATTTCTCTTTTCGTTCACACCCCACTGCTCAGATGGTCACCTGTGTTAAATTACATCACCCCTGCCTTCTTAATCATTTCATCCACTACCTCCCAAGAATTCAATTTAAACACCAAGTCAAAGCTCCATTGTGTAGCTAGTATTCCCCAACCTCTTACACACACACACTCTCCCTCTCTCTCTCTCTGTGTTTTTCGGTAAGTTATATGTTATCCATCTGTCCTTTAACCTAGTGTTAGTCACCCAGACTGCATGGAACCTTGGAGCTACAAGGTGCCAGAACAGCAGCAACTGTGCTGCGTTTGGCACAGACAGGCCAAATATAACAGTTGTTTCGGAAGTGCTTGATTTGCTTTGTGTGTGTGAATCATCGTATATTCACTTTTCGCAGCCAAAAATTGTGATCAAGATTAAAATACTGTGGAAGTCCTGCTGAAATTCCCTGCTTATTTTAAGCACTAGAATCAACTTCTTCTTCTTCTTCCTGTGAGGGCTATTTGGTACCAACTGTATGAAGCCATCTTGCTCTACTCGTGCTGTATGCTTCTTCTGACTCACTTCCTCAGTCTTGACGATAAATGTGTCACTTGTTGTGCAGCAAGGAAACATCACCACAGCTATAGAGAAATAGAGTCAGTAAGGGAGAGTGGTAAGGAACCACAGATGGGTTTCACTTTGCCAAATATGTCAGCAGAATATTTCTAAAACATGGGCAATATGAAGGTATGATTTAATTATCAAACCTGAAGCTAAAAAAAAATAGTTATATTCTGCAAAAAAAATACTTTTTTGCATGCTGTGCACTGTGTGTCTGTCTACACCAGACGGGGGGGCATGCACCCTCGTTGTCGGATATGTTCGATGAGACCTAAATATTTTCATAGTTTCTTAATTGACTTATTCTTTGAAGCATGAATATTAATATATACAATTGCAATGCCTTGACTTCAGTGAGGTAAGTACACACAGTCCCAGTCATAACAACATAACAATGAATTGGCCTTTCTTTGCGTGTTTCGGTTTCGGCCAACAATTTTCATTGCGGTGCATCCTTAGTAATCATTATTATCATTATGAAAATATCAGTCAATATGACAAAATGAGCTATTTTAGTATAAAAACTGATATTTAGTGGCATATGTTTTTTATTGAGTCTTAAACAGGAATGACGACAGGAGATCTAAACAATTAATGGAGCATGACAGTTTGTTGTTTTTGTTTGAGAAGAATTTGATCTGTAAATATAATGAGCCCTTGTCAGCTACAAATGAACAACTCTCCAAATGCAGCAATAGTAAAAATAGCTGACTAAAAAAAGAAGTTAATAACCATTGACACGGTTAAATTTGAGTCACAAATCCCTGATACTGTTGAAAAAAAAAAGTTAATTGTGGTTTTTAAACTTCTCACATCACATCTCGAGGAAAACATTCACAGCAATATGTTTCTTCTTGCACCATGGATAGACATTATGTAAATCTATATTGTACCTTTATTATATTGATATTGTGGAAATTTGTATTGCAACATATATATATATATTATTATTGGATTATTGCCCAGCCATTTTGCTTTAACATGATCTCAAACTGGTGCAAATGAAAAACAAAAGTCATCATGAGTGAGAAGCACTGTCCAACATTTTGAAATAACTATGACTATTCTCTGAAATTGGGATGAAATCACCCCTGGTATCCTTCTTTAGCCAACACACATTAATTATTTCAGAATCTGTCTCGTAATCCAGGCTGAGAATCCTACCCAGAACGAATGGTATGTCAGCTTTACTACTTGTAAAGGCATTACAGGGCGTTAAGTCCCACGTGAATTTGAATTGGTCCCAGCAGTACAGGATTAGAAGAAGCGGGGATTAGACCTTCCCCAAAGGAAATACAGCGGGGGGGGCAACCAAGGGACTCAAGATATAGAATACTGCTTAATGTACTGACAGCACCAGGAAGTTGAGCAGCAATGTTTCCATCAGAACTCAATCTCCGTAAAACTGTGTCACACTTGTCCTCCATGTGAGGGTTGAGTAATCTATGATATATCACCTTCTGCAAAAATTAGATATGACATGAGATAATATAATATAATCCGATTGTAAACATGTCTAAGATTGGAATGCTCCACCTGCCTTATGTTTGGTAGTGCTGGTAGTGTTGCAGTGTTTCTACTGTGCTTCTTTCCACTGTTTACTCTCTGACAGAAATATAAACAGGTGGATCCAAATGGTGGACAGTTATAAGAAAGTATGGGTACATCTACTTGTGCACCAGTGGTCATCCACACTCATCCCCAGTGGAATCACTGACCTCAGGGCCATTTCATTCCAGCTAAACTAACTGAGCCAAACCTCCATTGGCACTAATGTGATTGCAGCCCCTGAGGTAGTGTAGAGAGGCAGAGTCCAGTCTGAACTAATGGACTTGCATGAAGACAAATGAGCACAATTCAGCATGTTACAACAGTGTGTGATTGTATTAGCTGCTGGCCAGGAAGTGAGTGGGAAACAGAGGCTCTCAGGATGAACTCTGAGCTACAGTATACAGGTGATGGGAGGACAGTCACGAACCAGTAATTTCAAGAGAAACCTGGAAGATTTTTTCAATCTTTTACTTATTCATTCATTCATTTTCTCCCCATTTATCCTCCACATGAGGGTCACTGGTGCCAATCCGAGCTGACATAGGGTGAAAGGCGGGGTACACGCTGGACAGGGCGCAAGTCCATCACAGAACCACATAGAGACAAATAACCATCCACACTCCCAGAAAAACATACGGTCAATGTATATTATCTGCAGTATACCTCTGAGCCACATGAGGGAGCTCATTTATTTTCCACCATAGTCATAGTTTTTGCCATAGTAATCCATATGATTCAGCAGCCAGCAACAAGACATGGATGTTAGAAAATACTACAGCTGTGTATAAACTGTGAGGTAGACCAATAGGAGGATACAGGGGAACTACAGCTGGACAACAATAAAAACTCAGTGTGTTTGTGACATGCATTATGACATTATGTCCATACATACTCAACCTTTGTTATATTGCTGTTAAATGGAAAAAATGACATTAGCTTAAGTTAGTGAAACTACTGTCCAGGCTGTGAGGCATAAGAGTGCTACAGTCAAGTGCAAAGTGGGATTTGTTGTTTTTTTAAAAATCGTATAAAAAGTCAAAACATGAAAATGTGTCTTCTACTCTTGTCCACTAGACTGGGATGCAATACTTAAATGCTAGCAGGTCCACATTAGACAACTGCAGGGTGTAAGTAATATTAATATGCACAATGCCTCAACAATCAAATATCTTGTTCACCTATATGCATTTAATTCTTCATTTAAGTGTGTAACAGTTTTACATAATACAAGCTTAAAATTATCTTTTGAAAAAGTCTGGATATATCAAGATAATATTAGGAGTCAAAAATGTCCATAACTAGTCCAAAACAATATATTATGCACAAATTTCCTTGTGATTTATATTAATAATTGGGCACAATGTTTTTTTTTTTCTTCATTATTTAAAATGTGGATCCCCATTTAAAAAAGTTTGGGAAGCCCTGTGATATGAGTTTGAGATAGAGGTTTTTAAACTGTAATGTACTTCTCCATGAACATTTTTCTGAGGCCCAAACAAACCTTAAATCATAAGGATTAAGTATTTCAAGTTTAATTTGAACTTTGAAATGAACCTGAAGTAATCAGGCAGTTATTTAAGGGCACATTAGTTTAGTTTTCTATTAACAGAGCACACATCGTCAGTATCAGATCATCATTCTTATGAGTAGCCAAAATCATGACCTTGATTATTATAGAGTCCAATTATGAATTCCAACTGAACTTCAATGTTTATTTTTAGCAGTAGAACCCACTCCCTACTCCCTAAAACCGCTATCTTGCCTTTTTCGCACTACATAGCTAAAAATAAATAGTGTAAAATGCATAATTTTACTAATGCCCATGTTTGCAGCCAACTGGTAAATAAAACACTGCTATACTGGGCTAAAATCATGATTGTGTGACCTCATTTGACAGTGTTTTGAATGTAGCAGATTTTTGAATATATTAAAAAAAATAAGTGATGCCCACTGCTTTAATTACCAAACTAAAAATTTAGAAACCTTTCTATTACTTTATTTTTATGACCTGCCACAGCTTTTTGTGTTCACTGATATGAGGTGAGAGTGATGGGCATAAAACCTAAACATATAAACATGGTAAACTTATCAACACAGAGTTTACTCATGGCTGCAAATACAAAATCAATTCTGTACATACACAAAACACGCATTTAGAGCTGAAACAATTACTCGACTAATCGATTATTAATCGGTTTTAAGCATTTTTATGATAAAAACAAGATTAATGTGAATATTTTCTTCATTTCTTTGCTCCGTATAACAAAGAAATCATTCAAACAGAATCATTTTGGTTTGTGGGCAAAACAAGACATTTGAGAACCTTATTATTTCCAGGTTTGACAAGCACTGATCAACATTTTTTGTAACGTTTTCTGACATTTTATGGACCAAACAATTACTCGAGAAAACAATTTACTGTACAGATTGATCGATTATGAAAGTAATCGTTAATTGCAGCTCTACACGCATTACAATATTCAGTGTGACTTACATGTGCCATTGGTAGCTTTCTTTCTGATGTCCGCCGCGATGTTAATGTCCGATGTTAAATCTGGAAAAGGCAAGTTCCCAACAGCTCCACGTCTTTCCTGAAAATCACGTTTTAAAGGTTTTCTTCAGTGACGAAGTGGTCCAGTGATAGTAGTCGTTAAATTCACGAAAGGTTAGCAAACAGGAAGTGCGCATTCGGCGCCATCTTCATCGCTTGCTAGCTAGCTAGCTTGCTAAAAAGACCCAGAGGTTTAGGATTCAAACGATAAGGTTACAGACAAAACGGCCTGGTTCTGGTTAAACTTTCAAATTGAGTGGAATGACAATTTGACTTGTAGCCACTTGTCATGTTATGTAAAAGCTAACAAATGTTTTTATATTGATGTTTGCATTTCCTTGAGTATACCACACTTGATTGGCCATGAATCTATCCCACAATTCCTTTCAGCAGGAACGTAAATAAACAGTGGGGCTCATAGCTTCCTTATTTATCTTTTATCCTTTTATCCTTATAATTGTTTCCAGTCATCTCTATCTACATGTTTTATTTGTGTCCCTTTTTGATAATCATTTTCTACATGAATTATTTTACTAGAAGATAGCAGATACATTGTTATTTCTCTTATTTCTGTATAAGGGAATGATATATTTATATCATTGTAATCCACATCCATAACTAGACTAGATAAAACTAAATCTACAAACTTTGTTTGCCGTGGGTTTGTGTCTGTGATACTGTTGAGTTGCGTACTACTGGACCTGTGTAATTTTAATATGAAAAGTGCTTTGTTCATGCTACACCATCTACAATATATACATTTATATAATTATATATTTGTATACATACATGTATATAATATGTATGTTTATATGTGTGTATACACACATATAAACAAACATATTATATACATATATATTTCTGCCACAGAAAATTTACATATACATATACAAGTATACTTGTATACACATATACATACAGTATACTCTCATCTGTTTCTAGTTCAGTCTAGTTGTCCGTTAGATCAAGAACATTGATTTTGTGTTAATTTCTTCTTAATATATCAATTATGTTTGTTATGTTTGTTTTTCAACAAAATGCATTTTGTTTATTTGAGAATGTGCGGTTCTTATTTGGATAGATAGAACATGTATTGAAAACGTTTGATTACAGGCCGACAGCACATGGTTTGTCAACACTCATATCTTCCATCTTCCAAGCACCAGAATCGAATTTTCCAGTCCTGAATATTTACGCATGTGTACAAAAGCTTATGTTTCTGACTAACAGTGACAGTGACAGTAACTTCTGTCTTAGTCAAGAAACGGCAACATAAATCAATAGGTCTCAACAAAAAGACGTGAATACAGTTTTCATCATTATGCAATTTTTAACCAGCAAAGTTTATTTATATATAACAACAGTACAAAGTGAATCCTTGGCTTGCAAAATAGGTGTGCTTCATATTTACAATAGGTACACAATAATATATTATCATAACAAAACCAAAGCAAATAAAAAGCAAGAGAACAAACTTTTTTTTAAATACTTTAAGTTTCTTACAATTTTCACAACACTTTTATAAAACAAGAACAGACAGCCATTATTATTATCATCATCATCATCATCTTGCCATTAATTACTATTTTACAGAACTCCAGTGTCTACAAAGGGTTTGCTTACAATGTGGATTTAAAATGTAAGGATAGTCATTTTATACTTGGTGATATTTTGAGATTATTACATTGATCTGGATTTCAGTTCCTCTGGCTGATGTCATGAATAAAAGAAGCTAATTAAATGATTTGTTTTATATATGGAATGATGACGTCATTCCATCATATGAATGATGGTGTGCCAGTCAGAACCACAACACCATCTATCTGGCAACACATCACACCAAAAGCAAAAAAAAGTGCACATAGCATCTTCCATCTGCAATCAGCTTGAACTGAAATGAGGTTGTGTTTAGGAGCATCTATCCGTATCACAACTGGTAGTCAAACAGCATTTCTGCGCTGCAGAAAGAGTAAACAAACATCCCTTTTCTCAGTTCAAACTGAGTTCAAAAGGTTTCCAGAAACAAGCTATGAATAACCAAAACAAAACTGAACACACACAAAAAAAATCTCTTTCACAAAAAAGGTGCTTTCTGCTGCGATTTTAAGACATTTACAAATGGACTTTCAGGAAGCATTGCAGTCAGACTCATGATGGCACAGCTCGACATGGATATATCACACACAACTAAATCATGGAGTAAAATGCATGCAAAACAATCTCACAAAAGACAAAAAGGAAATGTCCTGATAAAAATGGTCTTTGAGAGAAAGACCAAAAGACACTCTAGAGGAGGAGCTCATCTAAGAGTTGGGAAGGACTCTAATGAACCTACAATTCATCCCTTGGAATAGGAAAAGGCATTTAGGTCCTGTTAAAATGATTTTAAAAAAAGCATTACTCCAAACAAGCAATGTGAGGTATGAGGAGGATACAATTCTATTTGCTGACATTGGGAAGACACCTTAATCAAAAGGAAGAAGCTTTATGTTTTTGTGTGTGGACTGTGTGTGTGCCCTTGTGTACCTAGATGTTCATCAGGGAGTGAAAAGGTGCTTTTTCATATGAGGGAGTAAAGTCTGGCTACTCTTACCCCCTTCCGCCCCCACTGGCCAGACTCAGTAAGAGCATCTTACATTTCTCCTTGCCTTGAAATGTTTTTTTTCTTCTTTCTTTCCATCTCCTGATCACACTGCGTGCACACAACCGACTCAGATCAAAGAGGAGCTTCAAAGCTGGAGCGGGAAACTAGAGCTGAAGGGGCTCTCTCTCTTTCTACCTCTTCCTTTCTCAACACTTCTCTTCAGACAGTACCGGCAAACCGAGTGCTGAGCCAGGCGGTGTCTGCCTGAGTCAGGCCATACACCTCTTCACCTTTTGCTCATACTTATCTCACTGCAGAGAGCCTGCAACAGGCATTGCCGAATTAAAAAAAACAACAACTGGGCTGTGAAGCACTGAAAGAATTGTGCCCCAGTTGAGGACTAATAAGATCAGCAACAGTGAGCAGGTGGGTATGTAAGGCCACAGAGAAAAGAAGCACCTTTCACCCACTCATGGTGTTTATCATGTCTCAACACACACACACACACTCGCAGTATTCTGTACAAACCGTTAATACGACATATTTTCAAGTACTTGGTGTAAACAACAAGCAAATATATATATATATATATCTCAGAGGAAAATGAAATCACCTATTCAAAGGATGGAATCTACTGAAAATTTGGAGTGGGGGGTGGGGTGGGGGTCCACATCAGCGTTTTAGCTGTGTGACTGTTTGGTTTAAGTCACGAGATGCATTCAAGTAACACAAACCATTTTTTCCTTTGCTCTTGAATTCGCTATCCAAATATCCCATTTTATTTCATTTGCTATTGTTTCGTACCTTTTTGTGATTTCCTTTAAACTCCTTCCAGTTATTCTAGGTTCCACTTAAGCAGCTCTACACCTCGACACTCTAAATACGACACCTTTGCTCTCTCTGTAAAGCATAAACCGTTTTTTTTTTGACACATTGGCAAAGAATCTGACATGACAGGATTTTTTTGGCACTAGGTCGAAGTAGACCGACGCAGATTGGCTTCTCATTGTCTGCGTAAACAAGACATGGGTGGCAGTCAGGTAAAATCTTCCATCAGCTGACTCATTGGCACTTGATAAAATCAAAGATAGGACCTTAAGCATGTGTGATGTTCGAGTGCATGCATGGACACATAAAGGTGATCAAGTTTCCCACAGAGATACAAACGGCCGGTATATCATTGAGAGTGTTAGTGTGTGGAAACCGTTTGTTCTCGCCCACAACGCAGATGACACACACTCTCCTCTAGTAGAAGAGCGATTCAGGGGAACATGGTGTTTGGGGAAGTAGCTGGATGGGCCAGGTGAAGTCAGGACACACAAATGCAACTGTTCACTTGACGAAGTGCTGAAAATATCAAAGGAGCTCAGCTCAACTGAGCCCCTTTTGTGTTTTGCAAAACTCAAATAGACATACATATAAAAAAACAAAAAAAAAAACACATTTTGTACATTCACATACACTGATTGGCAAGTATTGACCAGTACATACACAGATGACTTAACTGCCGAAGAAAGCCTTGGACACCAGAGCGATGCTGATTTCAGGTCTTCTTCTAAATACACGGTGGACTTCATCTCTGTCACCCTCAGATTCAGGTGCAAGCATGCTGGCTGAACTGTGACCGCCACGAGCGGAGTCCGTCCGACTCGTTTGACGACGAGCACAGGCGTCGCGATGTTCCTGTACACGTCTGATTGGATGAAAGAGCAGACTCTCAGTCTGTGTCATGTGAAGCATTGGTCCGAGGAGGCAAGAAGTGAGAGAAGACATGGACCGTGGCTCGTTCAACGACCGCACCACTCTGCTGTAGTCCAACACCCCACGTGTCTTTTATACAACAGCACCTACAGCACAGTGGGCAGTTATTCCAACTGGGACTGATGATATTCAAATGTACAAGTACAAAAATAAAATCTGAGGGATCTGAATGCAAACTCAGTAGTCCAACGTGAGATTTGCTCCTGTGCTTCTCGCTTTTCTTTTCTTTCTTTTTTTTTTTTTGCCATCTCCATCTCACACTTGGATGCGAGTTTCCGAGCAATTGGAGGAAGAATCCGTTTCCTCATTTGCTCTCTCAAGTCTTTCACAGGAGTCTTCATTTTATACGACAAAAAAAAAAAAACACTCTCATGCACTCACACACGCACACACACACACACACTCACACAAACACACGCAATTTAAAGAAACCAAAAGAAAAATAAATACAAGCCATGTCGCTGTCTTCTCTGCTGATGTTCCTTCCTTATGCTATTGTCTGCTCCAGCTGCAGGGCCTGTGTCTCTGTCTGTGGACCCTCAGCTGATGTTTTCATGAAAGGAAAAGAATTGTAGGTGTATGGATGTCTGGCTGTGGACACATATATCCCAGGTCTGGTTTGGGGGCCTGTAACCCCCACAATGAGAGGTAAGTGATGCAGGACCATTTCAGGAGGTCCAGTACAGACTGTGGTCCTTTCTCTCTCTCTCTCTCTCTCTCTCTCTCTCTCCCTCCCTCTGTCAGCAGGGGTCAGTCTCAGCTCTCGAGGGACATTGCAGAAATGAGTTGGTCCACCTTGTAGGCCAGCCTCTGCTTCCTTGCCTGTTCGTCCTGATCCAGAGCTGCTGTGATCTGTGCAGAGACAGAGACAAAATGGTCAAATACAAATAGATTCTTTTTTGGTGTGGAGTGGAGGTATTTTTAGGTTTTCATACAGACATCACATGAAAGAAAAACCCGAAGAATTACATCACTGCTTTGGTCTTCGGAAACGTGGGGAAATATTTGTTTATTAGGCTTTGCCGTTTTATCTTCCGAGCCCCATCTTGTAAATTTGGCATTTGTCAAATAGAGCTGAAAAGGGATTCAGACGTGTCTCTCCTCTTATCTCTGTCGCGGAGCGTCTGCCTCATCAGGGCGAATCTGTGTCAGAGTGACGCCAACATGCATGGCTAAGCAAGGGACTTTAATGTCTATATCCTTTTGTAGCAGCCATTATCTAAAATAGACGGTTTATGACTTTATCTGAGGGCAACGGAATTCGACACGGCGGTGTTTGACTCAATATTTCATCATTTGAACAAACTGATTTAATGGTGTGTCATTTAAATTATTACGAGGTGGAAGCAGCATTGATGAATATGCAGCACTTTACTTGTTGGGTAGATTTTTTAGATTACAAAAGTGATTTTTCTTACACTTCTTTAGTCCCATAAGCCTCTTTTCCACCAGGCAGTACAGTGCAGTTAAGCTTGCCACAGTGTGGTTTAGACGAGTACACCCTGATCACACATATGCAGTCCACAAAGACGAGCTTGACAAAAGTAATACGTGTTCTTTCTTTTCGGCATGTGGGAGCTTACGATGACACTCTGTTGACCAATCAAGGAGCTGGAATACTGTCAAAAAAATGGGTGTTATTTTGCTTTCCTTCCCATAATTTGACAATGCGGATGTGAATAACGGCGTGACGTACCGAACTGAACCAAACGGCACCATTTGCTGTAAAAGTCAAACGAACAATCTGATGATTTGTCAGCAGAGGTAGGAAAAATAATGGATAATTATTAATAATTTGTGCTTTCTGACATTTTATAAGGTGTAGTTGATTTTAATGTCTCTCTGTCCTGCAGCGAGTCAGTATCAAAATAGAAAGTTGGTTCTGCCAGGCTTTGATGGCCACTAGCTTTCATGCTGTAATTAACACAGAACTTTTTGTCTGGAAAACATATCAGCGATGTTCTTGTTGTCTTTTCCTTTTCACGCACGAGCCTTTGTTTGCTGCCTGTCCTCTTGCAGATCATCGTATCTGCCTCCCCACCTACCATCTTCCACTCATCTGCTTAAGTGCTCTTAAAGGCTGGCAGCTACAAGCAGAGCATTTCCTCCGCCTCCTCATCGGGGCCAGATAGCAATCTATTATTAATCTGTAGCATTGTATGCAGGTGCAGCTCCCGCTTCCATCTCCAAAATCCATCTAAGTCGGCCGCAGCTATGGCCTGGTTAGCCCCGACACACCGCCCCTTTGCGAAGGGCGGAGTAAAACTGTTGACGGCGCAGGATGAAGTTTTACACATTGCACTCTGGCAGGCGGCAAACAACGCAGGAGTGATGAGATCTACATGGAGATTGTATATTTGCCCATATTTCTATGTGTAAAAGTGCATGAAACTCACAGAGAGCACAAACAAGCTGAGTGGATAATGGGGGGGAGACAAGGCAGAGAGAAAGAAAGAGTGAGAGAGAGCTACTGAGGTCCAATATAAAGGTCAGGCTAATGCTTCTCAAAGGAGGAGCTGACATTCAAAACAGAGCGTCTCCATGAATGCTCTCTTTATTTCTTTCTTTCTGTCCTTCCCTAGCTCCCTCCCTCCATTTTGATGTTTCTTGTGATCTCTCAGTGTATATTTTTACGTGTGTTGCTTATGATTCTGCTCATGGGAGGGAGCCCTACAGTATATAGCAGGTAGATCGCTCTAACTCAGCGCTCAGGTGAAAGGACAGAGCGGCACGCTGAGCGCTTGTAGACATCCACTCTCTACTCCACAGATCAGACACACTGCCTTGTTAAGCGCAGGTCTCACTAGACCTCTGGGCTTTGGGGAAGTCTACGCTGAAAACCTCGCTAGCCTTTGCCAGATATTAATCGTCTCCGAACACCAATGGCAAAATATACAGTACATACATTAAAGGGTGAGGCTAAATCTGCCTCCAGGAAAAATCTGCATGCAGTATGTAGTTCAGACTAGGAACATGTCTCAGATCACTGCACTAGTACTGTGTAATGTGGATACGGTTTCACAATAAATAATAATAATAATATAAAACAACCCATCTGCAGGAATATATGTTTGTTATGCACCAGGACTTATTACACGGAGAGGAAGACAGTCAATAACAAATTGAGAATAATAAAGGAGAATGGAGCACAAACAGATATCGGAGGAGCGGGTGGCAGATGGAGACAGAAACAAAAACATCACATTTTCTCTTTGTTTAGTAATTCAAACACATTCATTCATTCATTCATTCATTCATTCAATTCAGAGCACTCTATCCCCCAGTGAGAGAGATCCAATTTCAGCCGACACAGGGCAAAAGGCAGGGTACACCCTGGACCGGTCACCAGTCCATCACACAAGGACCAACAAACACACACACACACACACACACACTAAGAACATGCAAACTCCACACAGAAAGGCCCTCAGACAACAGTGCGAGCCATCGCACCCCCATGTGGACCATGATTCAACCTCTGCTTTTGTGCCTGCTCATAATTTGTCTTTGTAGATTGTGTGAACCATCGTGATTCCCGCAGAATGCAACAAGGCTTAAAAACCCTGGCATATTAAAGCCCCAAATATGGAGAAACTTATAAAACGCTGCCGTCTGGAGCAGTTTTGTTTGAAAAATCCAGGGCTGCGTTTTAGTATGGACGGGCAGATAGGGAGACCTCTGAAAACTTTGATTGCTTTCTATAAGCCATGACTCAACTATCAACAAACGTGAAAGCAAAGCTCTGTTTAAACACTTACTGCAGAGGAGAGAATCAACTATGCACGTGCATTCCCATATACTAAACATTTGTGGTGTATTAGGTCGCATTCACACCAGCACCTCTTAATCGAACCCTAGTTCGCTGGGTTGAGTCTAGAGGACTCGGTACGGAAGCAGATCACTTTTGAAACGAGCTAAATTGCTCGTCTGCATAAAGGCAAAAAAAAACTGCTCAATAAAACAACGGTGTTCATGTGAGCAAAGAGAGCAAATAATACCACTCACCTCCTCGCTGTACTTTCTGACATAAGAGTAGATCTCATTGAGCGCGCTGAGCATGTTGAACTCTGTGGAGTGGAGTCTGGCCTGTTCTGCCAAATAGGCATTCATGTCCTGGTCACTGATAGATGGCAGCCGGTTGATGTCAGCATAGTACCTAAGAAGAGAGACAAAAGGCAACGTGTGTCATCACTGATAAAAAAGACCGTATAGTCAGTCACCTTCACTAACAATGCACGGCTGCCAACAGTCACTCACAAAAAAAGATGTTTTACAGAATCTGTTTCAAAGGTGAAGGCAAGAATTATTAATACCTTTCCCCAAAGATCACAGGTTTTTATTTTAAAAGGCTTCAAAAAGATGTGACGGACGGGATCAGATTGGTGCATAGAGTCAATGCATCATGTCCTACCTTTCTACCCAGCTCTTGTAATTTGGGATGTCTTTAGCGTAGAGCAGCTTATTGGATGGGGAGTCCTTGCCGAGACGGTGCTCTGACGTGGAGCAAGAGTCCATAAAAGTCTGAGCGACGACAGACAGACAGGCGTCTGTGATGCTGCTCTTATGGATGTCAAACACAAACTGCGGGTTCTTGATCACGTTCACCCAGAAACGCAGTGGAAGGCTGGAGGACGGAGACAAAGAGAATAAGTTAGAGACGCAAAGACGGAGTCCGCGCGTGTGTGTGTGTGTGTGTGTGTGAAGTGACTTTTGTGTCCTTACCAGTTGCTCTTCCACGTGTGACGCACGTCTGTGTCGTGAATGGCATGTTTGTCCGCCTGCTCATCCAGGAAGTCAAACATGTATTTGATGGCCAAGGGGAGAGAGCTCCCCCTGTGAACTGTGCTGAACAACGTCTCGAATAGATCGTCGACAAACTTTTGCAGTGTGCCCTAAGAGAAGACGGAGCATACGCAGAAAATGAGCAAGGAATGGGTAATAACAGTCAAAACATGCTTCCCAAAACAAAGCCGGATTAAAATAATGTCATAAAAAATGTAAGATAAGTGAGCATTTGCTAATTTAACTTTAAATGTGTCTGATACCCCATTTGCACTATTTAAAAAACAAACAAAAAAAACAATTTAAAGTGGTTTTTGAAAGTGAAAATTTTAATTTTTTTTAATAAGCATTGAATAGCAGTGGGGCCACACAGTGGAGTAGTGGTTAGCAGGGTTAGAGAAGACCCGGGTTCGAGCCCCGGTTGCAACAAGGGCCTTTCTGTATGGAGTTTGCATGTTCTCCCCGTGTGTGTGTGGGTTCGTGTGAGAGTGAATGGTTGTTTGTCTCTATGTGTGTATGGACTGGCGAACTGTCCAGGGTGTACCCCGCCTGTCGCCCGATGTAGCTGAGATTGGCACAGCACCCCCCGTGACCCTCTGGTGGAGGATAAAGCAGGTAGATGATGACTGACTGACTGAATAGCAGTGAGAATGTTAACACGCAAAGACCTCCTTTATCTGATTTCATTTTGGCAGCAATGAAAATGACAGCATCCAGCAGAGCCTTCAGCCCTGAATGTTTTTAGTGGCTCTTACTTTTTTTTTACAACTTGTAACAGCACTTTTTTTTTATTTCACCTGACTTCATTTTATTAGCCCCTTAAACTTGTTCACTTGTCACTGAGTTTGAAAAAACGGACTGAAGTAAGAGATACAAACCAGTGATGATTGTCACTGAACTTCATTGTATTGTTCAAATTGTCTTTTTTTTGTTGTTGCAAGTTTCCTCAGGTTCAAACCCCCCCCCCCTCCAGGTATACCCGCTCATTTTAGTGCGAAAACAGGTCTGAGAATAGTGATGTACCTTCGTTGCGAGTAGCCTGGTCAGATAAATCTCCGAGACCATTTTGCTACCACGGTCCCCTTCCTTCTGGTCCCCATGTTCGTGGTTTTTCACCAGGTGCCACACCTTCACGCCACTTTCTAGATCAGGGGTGATCATGGGAGCACGAGAGCGAAGGCTGTCCGGACTGCCCGTGTAGCGGAATGAAGAGTCTGTTCAGAACAAAAGAGAAAAAAAAAAAAACCATGAGCGAGATAGAGAAATGTCGGCAAGACTAAATGGCTGCGATTTTAAAGAGCATATACACCTAAAACAGCACACCCACATAGACTCGCAGCAGCATACATACAGCATACACATTGCCCCTCCCATCTCCATCTCTCCTTTGTTACTCATTACAAAGCTGAATTGCGCTCTAAGCCAGGCTGTGAGGGAAATTGCAGTGGTGGATAATTTCATAGAACAGCAAAGTAATGAAAGGGAGGGGAAGCGGAGGCCCCTGGCAGTGCATTGATTAGTAATGTCCCTCTTGAAATTGCAAACCTAGGTAACACACAAGATGGATGAAATCCTACATTAAACAGTGAGTCCGGGACAGAGGCGTGAATAAAATGCCGCATATTTGTTTTTTTGGTTTATTGTCTGTCATGAATTATCTGACTTTCTCCCCCCCTCCTCCCTCCATTCCTTTAATGTGTTTCACTACTTTTTCCACTGACTGTGTCTGGCTCCTCCTAAAAGCATTCATAATTGGCTCTTCCGTGCAACAATGTGCCAACGCCATGTTGAAAATGTCCCCATCACGCTCTAAATGATGCATCCAAAGACTGTTCATTTGTTAGGCACTGAAGCTGCCCTCCTTCATCCATGTGTACTCCGAGTCTCCACTCTTGTGTTCCAGCCTCTCTGCTCTTCACACTGGTTTCAGTTTTTTTCCTAATTAGCCTGTATCTACTCCAGGCAGCAGCAGCAGGTTCTCCAGAGATTCAGGATCTAAGGATCTCAACAAGATTTCTCACCTGGCTTCAAAAGCTGAGCTGCACAACAAAGCTTTTTGCTGCCATTACAGCTACATACACCTTTTCAAATAAGACCAACTTGCCCCTCTGGAGTGGCACCTTGGGATCAAGCCCTGAGTGGGGGGCTTTAAATATATGGGGCTGTACGCAGCGTGGATTAAGGTCCAAAATCCCATCCTAATCCAGTCACTGGTTTTTTTTCTTCACCCACTCCATCTTTCCTGCACCTCTAGCCTTTTCACAATTTCACTAACACATTGGCCTGCAGCCCTCTCTCCCCCTCTCTCTCGCTCTCTCTCGCTCTCGCTGCAGTCCCCAGCTCCTGGGCACAGACAGGCAGCAGGGGTTTGTGTGTGTGTGTGTGTGTTTAGGCTGATTTTAAAGGGGGTTGGGTTGCCGGTGGCGTAAATTGAGTCAAGATGCTAAGTGTTGAACGTTAAATTGGTATGAATCCATCAGCAGGTGTCGAGGTGCAGCTGTGCCTGCTGTGTCAGCCTATGATTGATGAGGGACGGCTCATGCCAGCAGAGCTTCTGCTTTCTCTGCCATGCATAACCAACTGCACTGCCTGAGCAACTGCTAAAAAAACAAACAAGACAAAAAAAAAGAAACTTAAAAAGTGCAAAAACAAAAAAGTAAAACATAAGAGAAAAGTGCACGAGATCGCAACTTCTCAGTGGCTCAGTTCACCCCTCATGTCTGAGATATTTAAGATAATTCCACATAACCTCCAGATTAAAGCAAACGTGACATTTTAAAGCAAGTTTGACATCGTAATTGAACGATTCCCCCCATTTTGTGGCAGTTATTGCTGTAGCCATCAATAATCTTCATGTGTCTTTCCACAACATTATGGTGTTTTATTTCAGAGAGTAATGACTGAGATGCTCTGTGATATTTGAAAGGTCACTGGAGATAGTCTTCATCAGCTCCATTGCAAATGTCACTCCACATTATTTGACAGAACATAAAATGGAGATAAAAATCTTTTACCGAGAGGCCTCGGGTATTTGCAACCTTTTTAAATAAGACTTCTGACTGCTTAGGAAAAGAGTAAAGGATGCAGTTTACGCTTGCTTATTTCTACTCCGCGGCAGGCACTTGAAGTCCGAATCGTGATAATTGGCCTTGCCCACTTATCGTTTTGTGTTTGTGTGAAGTATCATTCATAGAGAATAATTGGCAATCACAACTTGCCTGGTGCTGCTGTGTCTGTCTGTCTGGCTTAAGACCAAAGTTGGCACTCAGCAGCGCAGACAACAAGCTCATCTGATGTACAGCTCTATTTCAGGGACTGCCTGTAAAGATGGACAATGCATCGTCGTTTTCTACCAAACAATATCCCTGATTTGGGCTCTGATGACATTTGGAGCTCAATCAATAAGACTCCAGCCAATCATGAGAACCCTGTTTTTTTATAGCTTCCAATAAAAAAAATGTCTGAACACTTGTATTGACTCACATATCAGACTGCGTACTTGCGAACTTTGACTAATAATTTTCACCTACGTTCCATCTATTAACATTGGAGAAGTTCGGGTTTTGTGACCTATGTATATATCGACTGTGCGCCGCCAAAATGGACGTAGTCTTTCGCAATTGGAGTTCACGCACGCAAAGTTCACGCACGTCATCTGCAACCTGGCCACAATTGGACAACACGTGCAGTCAGTCACATGGCGTCCACTATTTTCCTCAAAAACGGTAAGATAGTTTGCAAAATTGGCATCAAATGAGATTGAAGAAGACAATGGAGATCATTAACTTCTAGAATGCTAATGCAAATATTAATCACATGAAAATTTGATCTTTATCCCATAGAACAACAAGAATACATCCATTTGAACCCTTTAACACCTTTTTTTTTTTTGCTTATTGTAACCATAAAAGGGCCATGTCACATGTCCTGTGAGTAAGTGCTTTTCCCCCAATTTTTCAGAACAACTTTCAATATCTGGCAGTTTTACTGCATGTTAAAATAGTGTATTAACAAATTTAAAATGATAATGTTAGGTCTTTGTCTAAATGTTCAAAAAAAGGCCAAAAAAAAGGAAACTAGGTACAGGTGTTTTTACAACTCTCTCTAAAATTACTTCTAAAATCAAAAGGGTTTTAATATACAGTCTCTGCCTATAATACAGCAAGGCAAGGCAAGGTATTTTTGCTTCAATTTTCAGAGCTGTCATGACAACCATCTTTACAGTCACTGGTGTAATGGCTGTACGAACTGTGTCTCCCACAGAATGAGCATTCAATTCAAAATTATTATTATTTTGTGTCTTTCCAACAGAGTTTAGACCTGAAGTGTAAAGCAAACTGTGGAACGCGCAGTTGGAGAAGCAAAAACCGCCCACCACCCTCTGCAGTGAAAAGAAGAAGAGCACCTCCTGACCCTTGCCTTGAGAAGAGAGGATTTGGCTTTCATCATAACTGAAAAAAACAAACCCCAGCTGATATAAAAAGCACGATGATGTGTTTGTGCAGCAAAAAGAGCGACACGTCTACATTTGCAGTGAATTAACTGTTGATTCACCGTCCTTAATGACGTGCCTAATGCATTTTGCATTTTGCAATCAATTTCATTTTGTTAAAAAAACAATAGGGCATTTAAAGAGCAATCAGGTTACTCTAGCTCACCATATCTGCTGATGGAAGTGCGTGATATGCTGGCCGAGGAGGGGATGTTGTACGACGAGGTCTGTTTCGGCACCAAAGCCACGACACAGCGGTCCGACACCTGCGAGACAAGAAACACACACACACACACACATGTTCAATGTTCAATTGACTTCCCTGATAACAGCGGTACAGCCCAGTTATTCACAATTCAATTTTCCATTTGCTTGGTGCAAACTGTTCATGTACCCACTCCCAACCACCAAAATAATGCAACTCATAGAGCTTTAAAATCCAGGTAGCCAGCGATGGTTTGGAGAGGCAGAATGTCAATAATAAGTAAAATAAAAAGCCTCACTACCACTCTCAAAAGCTTCTCAACCAACGGAGAAAAACAAGCGTATGCAGTGGAGATTAATTCAAATGTGGATGGCCGAAAATGTATAGAGGAGGGTGAAGACAGATATGGCAGTGTGGATACTTTTCTTCTCGACAAGAAAGCAGAACGGGGGCTTAAACCAAGGTTAGCTATCGCTCTCTCTCTGATACACAGTAGATATTTAATATAACAAACATAATGGATTTACAGCTGTAAGGTCACTGTTGTACACATTTTACATATATCTCGATTAATTAATCATGAAATTAGTACTTGCACTGTTAATACACCAGTGCATCACATTTTACAAAAAACACAAGAAGAAAATAAACTATTTTGACAGCCAAAACAGAAAACAGCTTGTTGGCTGGCATTTACAACCGGTGAAGGAAAACCAATGGGCCTCTGGTGCAGAAATAAACCCAAGTAAAATGCCAGACTCCAAAAAGAAAACCACAAAAAAATCTTGAGAACAATAAGAACATTCATTATTTTTATTCTTTGTTGGAAAATAAGCTGCTGGATGTTTCCTCCTCCTTGTCTTCACCCCTTTCAACCACTCTTCCCAAACTAATCTTGTCTGTGTTTTTTGGCCATAGTGGAGAGAAACAAGAAGCCGAGGACAAAATCTGGACGAATCCTGTAAAGCATGCAGTTCCAGCTCCAAGACCTATTGGAGAGAAATGAAAAATGGTCCTTCTTCCCACAGCCCCCGCCCATAACTAAGGTCGTTGACCCTTCTCTCTCCTTGCCAATTTTCTTTGCTTTCCAAAACCTAATTTCTATGGCCTCTCCATCATATAGCCCCCTCTTGGCTGACAATACACAGACCTACTCTAATACACCAACAATGAGGACTTCCGTGAAGTTTCTATGATACATTTTTCCTGGAGAGCATGAAATAGCTTCTCTGCTCCTTGTCCCTTTCACACCTCCTCCCTCTCTCTCTCCCTCTCCCTCTCTCCCTCTCTCTGCTTTTTATGGCTGACAGTGAGGCTACAGCAGAGATGGGTCCTTGTGATAGAGTAAATGATTGAAGGCGTGCAGGTTCGCCCTTCGGGGATAATCCAGTGTGAGGCTGATAGTAGGCAGGTATGATAACAGCTGTGTGCCCTGTCTGTGATAAACCCTTCCATTAGAGACTACAGAGCTGACCAGACAGCAGAGTGTGGTCAGTAGTCTCCATCTTTCATTTCTCATTCCACTTGGTGTCCCATGATCTCCTCTGAACCCAAATCCTGATGCTTTTTTATAATAAGCAATTGGATGTGAATTTGACTCTCTCTGGTGTCAGTATTCCTTGGCAGCTACTGAATAAACTACCCATAAGTATGTTTATGTACAAGTATATAATCACTTTAACAGTTGGCAATCGGAGCCTGAGAATAAGTGTTTTATATGTACTTTTGGCAAGAGTCTTGCTTTACGGACGCTCTCTAGATATTAGCTCCCCGTCAGGCTCAGGAAAACGGGACGGGTAAGCGGAGGAGAACTCGGCTTGTTGCAGTCTGCCAACTTTAGGTGTCAACAAGCATTACACACTGGACCTTTAAACAACAGACGTGTAAATGAAGAATCTATACGAGTTCTACAAATACAACAGCGTTTGCTATTGGAATTATGAGGCAGTAGTAATCAAATATGTCTCTCCACCTCAATTTCTTACTTATTCAGAGAATATTCTCCTTTCTAGAGTCTGCTATATTTCTGTATATCTGTGCTCAGGTTTTTTTTTTGAAGTTTAACCAAAAAATGTGTAATCCTTTCTGCTATTTTAACGAGATATTTTAAAAGTAATGTCTGCAAGGTGGCTAACGGGATCCAGCTGGCAGGCTCTCCTGTTGTAGTCATCGGTGTCTGCTCTGCCTTTTGTTTCTAAAACTGCCATATTTTCATGCATTCTCGGCGAAAGTGGAAGCAGCCTGACATTTACTGTGACTAATTTACAAATTAGACATAATCCTGTAGACACACACACACACACACACACAAATATTGCAGCAAGGGAGTGTCAACAAATTAAAACACAAACCACATTACGCCTTCGTCATACATATCCAAAACAGTCTGAGTCATGATCAAGTTCTGTTTATGGACCTGTTAAAGCTGCCCTCTGCCCAAAGAGACTTCAGATTCATGTAGCCGACAGATTTTGAATCCCTGCGTATTGCCCTGATAGCACAGCAGGAGGAAGATTAACACAAACATGTTTAAGATGACAAAAAGGGCCAAAGTCTGCTCTCTCTGTCTCTCTCGCTCTCTTATCTACGTAGGAAAGAGCAGGGCGGGAGGATGGGAGTTTAGTCCCCAGACTATGAATTAAGATTTTGAATTAAGATTAAGAACTTATTTTAAATGTGTGTATTTATGATCTTAATTTTAGGAGGTGGGAAGGTATTTTCATATTCAGCTTATGTAAACCAATTATTTCCCATGTGGCAGGGTAAATAGCCACTGGGGTTTCTTGCTGTGATGGTGTGAGCCACATGAATTTTAATGCCTCTGTCTGAGCGCCGTGCCTCTGTTGCAAAAGAATTAGCAAAGACTTCAGGTGATACACAGCCGGATTCTGCAAATTCCAGAACCTTCTCTCAGTATTTTTGTAACAACTCCACGTTTTTTCTCCCACTTTGGGCCCTAATGAGCTGTGCTCCCTTGCTGTGATAGACAGCCAGATGTGCTGCTTGAGCTGTCAGTGCAATGACATGATGTGTGATGCAAACACAGAGGCCAGCGCCAGCTCACCGAAACAGTAAGGATGCACAACGCACACGTGACTACGTTGTTCCAGCCCACTCTGAACACCAAACGCCTAATTCCCCTCATGCTTCTCCTCTTATTCTCCCTCTCTCCTCTAAACAGTGCCCTTAAGTTCACCAGCATCTCCTCTGAAGTTGCACTGTCGGCCTTCTGTTCTTTGCAGGAACCCTTAGATCCGTGCTCAATCGGAGTCGCGTGTGCCCAGACTGTAGTGCTTCCCTTGGCTAACGAAGGCAGACATATTATGACACAACAAAGATAAAAAAAAAAAGAAAGAACCCAGACGCCTGTTTGGATCTGGAAGCAAACATACTCAGGGCAGGGGGAGGAAGTACAGAGAGAAAGGAAGAAAATCAGGGCATGGAGGAAAAATGCAAAGAGAAAATAAGAGACAGATGAAACAATGAAGGTGACAGGTGAGGAGATCACAAGGGGGGCAACAATGAAACGTGCTGCAGGGTGCCGACTCCCCTTGAAGGACACTATGATGAGTTCCTTTCCTCTAATGACTCCTACATCTGTGCAGTGCGGGTGCAGGTTTCCAGACCAACGTCAGGACTTTCTGCATTTAAATAGAGCAGCATCTCTTTGCCCCTTGATTCAAGTGTTGAACCCCAACCACCGCCACAATTCTTGAGTCAGTAACCCAGAATTGAACCTTGTGCAGTTCTGTAAGCAGATGGCTGACTAATGAGAGCCCGGTGAGTGTGAGCTGCCGAGAGATTCATGACCTGTGCCTTCTCATTCCTTCTTGCCCATGTCTTACAGTTATCCCTTTCTTTCTGGCTACCTCTCACTGCGTTTTAGTCTTCTTACAAAATTGAACAGCCGTAAAGTATCTTCGAAACAATTCAGAGCACCCATTGTTCTCAGTTACACCGTCACTTTGGATCTGCACTTTTCTCTCCGTTTAACAAGGGGCAACGGGCGAACCCACGGGCCCTTAAATTGTGAGGTGTGAATTGACCAGACAGATGCAGACAGTCACTGTGGGACTTACTGTTATCAGTGTATGAGTCGACGGGGCAGAGAATGAGAGAGAGAGAGAGAGAGAGAGAGAGAGAGTCTGTCCTCCTGACTCGAGCAGCTTCTTCTCTCCAGGGAGGAGAGAGAAGTGACGGCAAAGATGTTGAGAGTTCATCTCTCCTGCCACCTGCACAGTAATTGTCCTCTATTCTGGGAGTCATTTGGATTATACCAGACATGGACATGCAAATGAGGAGCTGAAAATTGGCTGCCTAAAAGTCAACAGCAGGAAACATCAAAGTTTGGCAGGGTACAGTGTGTCGTGCACATTTCCATAATAAAAGCCACAGAAATTGAACTAAAATGAGCCTCTTTTTAGCAGAGAAAAGAAGAAAAAAAAAAAAAAAGGTTGACAGTTCATTTAGAACAACATTTACTAATGTCTTTGTGTGTATTTACCTGGTAGTGCATGAGAGTGTTGAGCCGCTTCCAGTCATTTTCTATCTTGGTGGTGATGTCTTCGTCCTGCAACACCACGCGAGCCATTCGCCCCTGGCGCCACTCTGAGGACACGAATGCACACATTTATAAATACACAGCGTCTGAAGTGGACGTACAGGTAAACAGTAACGCTTGTACATTATGGTTTATGTGTCTTTATGTGACTTTGCAGGCCATTAATCAACTGCGATGGTATGAGAGAGGCTTTCTTGGTGTTTTCTTTGGTGGAGCGTCACCATATGGGTCGCACAAATGAGTCGAAAACAACAGTAAATGTTGCTGTTCCTGCTGCTCTTAACGCACGGAGACCTTCAAGCTGTGCACTGCAGTTGGTACTTGTCTCCTATAGACGCCATCCCATTATACACAGCGGTCGGTCGTCAGGGTCAGGAAGAAAATCAAGATGAAAAAGGATCTATGAGAAAATCACTTCCTTTCAAAAGGAAAGGGGACTCGTGAAGCGGCGCTGGTGGATGTCGGAGGCTGATGGCTTGTTGATTGGTAATGAAATGATAATAAGCACGCTGATGAGGGAGTGGACAGCCATTGCGGCTCTCATGCTGGGAGTGATCATTGATTTTCTCCTCTGCTGACTGGGTTTCATTACTCTGTGCCTATGCCAGGTGACCATGTGATGTCCCCGTTTGGCACAACATCCTCGCACGCAGCTCCGCAGTGACGACAGCAAAGTGACAAAGACACACACACACAAAAGAACTCACACGCGCAGACTCTCACACAGACGCTCGCGTTGAATTCTTTTCAAGGCCGCAGTGGCAGGGTGAAAAATGTAAAGAAGGGAACGAGAGAGAGGACAGTAGATGGACATAGAGTGCCATATTGTGGAGTGATAGATGATGTGCCGATTTCCAATTAGCAGATGGGTGCTTTTGTTTTTTCCACCCATGTGTGGTGAGAGAAATTAGAGGAAGAGGGCAAAGGGAGGCAGGGATGGAGGCAGCAGACTGTGTGGGAGTGGAGCCCAGCATGAGGCTGGAGATCCCGTCTGTCAACTCTTACCTGGGCCAGCCAGCCAGTCATATCACACACACACACACACACGCACACACACACACACACAGGAAGCATGTACACATGGACACTTCTCTGTCTGAGTCTGTTGTGTCTTACTGACCCTTACTGTGCAGTGTAAGCAGCCAGGCAGAGGGATGCACCACATAATAGTGTCAGTCGGCTCGATAGAAGGCCCGGAAGCAGCACAGTGAGGCTGACTGGAACACAACTTTTATCTCTCTGATGCACTGATAATCTGTACACACTGCTGTTCTCTTACTGATACGTTAACCCGTGGGTATGACGGACCTTACGTCCGCCAACTGTGTCTGTGTACGTCTGTGTGTGGTAGAAGTGCCCTTGGCGTGTGCCATACCGAGGTCCATGTCGACAGCACGCGGCCGCTGAGAGTAGGGCATGTTCTTGTACACGGCATCCAGTATCTTCTCCTTCACTTGGGTGATAGTGTCACAGTTCAGAACCTTCACGGGAATCTCTGGACTGTTTTCGTTGTCCGGGTTCACACAGTTCAGGATCTGGATTGTGCAGACGGGATGTACAAGAGAGAGAAAGAACAAAAAATCAAACGAGTGAGCAGAGGAAGAGGATAAAGGTGTCACGTTACTGCCCGGTTTTTGTGGAGCTCTCATTAGAGTCTCCAAAGAGCATGGCATGAGCTTTGAGAAACCATTTCCGCTTTCACTGGCATCCCAGAATCTAATTTCACACCTTCGGTGGGATACCAATTTCCAGCTCTGCCAGGGTATTAGTACATAATTAGCCACATTCCCAGTCAGCGCAATCAGAGCATTTTCATGTCACATGCTGGCTATGTGACATGTTACTCTGTGTGTATGTGAGCGAATGTGTGGAAGGGTCTGTTCGGTGTGTTTCAGTCTCCACAGCCACCTACCCTGATGTTGGGCCAACACTTTATTAGTTCACTTCATTAGTTAATTTTCTTCCCCCACAGGACGAAAGAAATCCAGCATAGCAGACTCCGCTTTATCTTAATAATGGTTTATGGGGAAGAACAAACAAAGCAACTTCTTCTTTGGAAAATTTAATTTTCTCTCGTCCACCGCTGTGGCAAAATAAATAAATAAATAAATAAATAAAGAGAGAGAGGGGACTTCGGTGTCTATGTGAGGATCTCAGCTTGGCATCGATCAGACTACAAACGAGCAACTTTTGAGTCTGGAGCTTTTTGTCGCGTGCACGTCTGTGAAACCGCTGTCTCGTGCGCCTCATCGAGAGTGACATACCAGGGTTTTGTACTCGATCTGCTGGCGAATGAGTTTGTCTTCACTGAGGGAGTAGCGGGCCTCTCCCGTGATGGCATCGATGGGCCCCTTCTCCATCTGCTGCTTGATGGCGCAGTACAGCATGAACAGAGGCTCACCAGCGCACTCCTGTTTACAAGCACGCACACACGCACACACAACAGATTGACACACATGAGAGGACGTCACGGCCTAAACAGACTCAAAAGCTTTACAATCCCTATAAATCAAAAAAATGTGGTATATTTTCTTTAATCCGGGAGCCTCCTTCAATAAAGACACACAGGGTGCATTTATATTGTAGATTATAGATTTGCTTAGTGCACTAACCTTGAGGAATTTGTGAAGGAGGAAGGCAAACCAGTTTGTGAGCATCTTCTCTGCGACTGACTCTGTCCTGAAATGACATGAAAAAAGAGGGAAACATTAATTCATTCTTTCATTTATTGTCTACAGCTATATCCTCCACATGAGGGTCGCTGGTGCCAATCCCAGCTGACATAGGGGAGCGAAAATCAGGTCGTCCCTCCATCACACGAGAGTCCAGTCTGAAATTGGACAATTTTTTCCACCGCAAAATAATAAAAAAGTTTTGGATAATACCGTAAGACTTCATGAAAGTTGGAACATCTTGCGAGTGGTGGCACAGTGGTCACAGTGAGTGAGCAGCACGAGGGCATCTGTGTGTGTGTGAGCGCGTGACTGATTATGTATGACTGTGTGTTTGTATTCATGTGTGGTTGAACACAGCGGGGCTCCGTCAGCTGTGACAGGCCTCAGCTGTTGAGAGAGATGAGTGCTGTCGCAGCCAGGTAGCGCCTGATCACAGCCAAAACGATCTCCTCTCATTTCCTCACCTCCTTCCTCCGTTACCTCCTCTCCCTTCCCAGTCAGTCACACATGGAGGTACAGCCTGCTGCTGGGCTTGATTGGGCATGAAAACACACACACACACTTGCAATGACCTCATTGAGGACCGCGTATACCTCTTATTTGTACGATTGCTGCTCATATCTCTCTCCGAATGGCAGACAAAATATCCCCCATCTGCCCCATTAGCACAATCATGGAACGCTGGAGTAACCGAAGTTCAATTCAGGAAAAAAAAAAGAAAAAAGACAGAACACCAGACTGCCAGGTGGGAATGGTTAACGAGCATGAAGGATATATGAAAGGGTTAGTTCTGTGTAACCCATGTGGACAAGCACCTGAGGTGAATACCAAACAACGCAGACAGCTCTGCTCTTTCACCTTCTGAGTTTGAGACGACATTAAAAATGCCACCTGAACGCCACTGGACTGGACTGGACGTGGGAGTCGTCTACCCGTCCACGCCATCATCACTATCATTACTCCCGCTATAGCGCAAACATAATCACGAGTTAACGCGCTAATGGTAAAGTGCACCATAGTCTGTGTGAGTGTCGGAGCTTTTTGTGATTGTCACCTGGCAAATGATTAGTCTCCATCAACTTGTGCATTTAAACAGCGATGCATTGAGAAGAAGAAGAGAAGACCTCTTTAATGTGGCAGGAAATGACTGTGATTACTCTGGTGGATATGATGGAGAGGCCTTACACTGTGGTGAACCGCGGATTAGTCGGAATTGAAGCTGCCAGGTATTAAAGACAAGCTGGAAGGCTTTCGTCTCCTCAGAGCTAAATAGTGCTGGGGATGATTATACCTATTCACTCTCTGAATGGACCCGAAGGGAGATTATGACTATTATGGAGATAATTGCGTTAAGTCATGTTTGAGGGCTATAAGCAAGAGCCAGGGGCCCGAGGCAGCAGTCCTGCAAGGATTGTGTGAGCCAGAGGAGGTAACAACAGATCGTTTAATCACTGAGGCTGCAAAAAGTGTCGGTCATCCTTAATTGACTCCTTTTCTCCCCACACCTGAATACTGAGCTCCACTTCAAGTGCAAGACGGTGGAAGCTGTATTTCTGTCACAAATGGGCGCATTTCAAGCACAAACGTCACGAGGCATTGTCCTACAAATACATGCATGTTCGTCCCACATGCAATATAGGGATTAGGTCAATTGGACACTCTCAATTGTGTGATTGTGAGAGTGGGTGGTTGTTTGTCTATGTATGTGGCCCTGTGATGGACTGGTGATCTGTCCAGGGTGTGACCCCACCTATCGCCCTATGTCAGCTGAGATTGGAGGATAAAGCGGTAGAAGATAGATGGATGGATGGATGGATGGAATAACCAGATATTCTTGTCAATTTACGGCTGAGTCGTGGCGTTGACTCCCATGCCTTATGGGAGAGCATGGCGAGCCTGGTGACAGTCTATGTTCAAACGTGATGATGTGCCAGAAGGGAGAGAAAGATGACGCACACTCCTGAGCATGTGTAACTGGCTACATCCTCTTAAGGTGGCACACAAACACAAACTCTCTGCTCTTTTGTTACCCCAATATATACAAAAAAAACACTTGAGGGTACAAGTAAGATACACTCTGAGACCCTGAGGCTGTATTTTCAGCCACAATCTCTCTGTAACTGCCCTCTCCGCTGCCTACCATGTTCCCCTGCCAGCTTGTTTTAGTCATAAGTGAGTTAGAAGTTAATGGAACCTATTAAGCATTTTAATAAGCTCAGCAAGTCCCAAAGAAGGAAGTCAAATAAAGGCCTTTGTGCGGGGGCTGTACTAACTCCCCCATAATATCTCTCCTTTTCAATGTCAGGAGGGGAGGTGCACTTTGTCCTCCTTCTCCTTTCAGTCTTGTCCTCCTCTTCATCTACCTCCACTTCCTTTTTTTCAATTAATTGCGTTCCATTAATGAACATCAGGATTTCATTATACATAGCATTAAATGGGGGCGTCACATCCTCCCCCCGTTTCTGGTCGCCTAATGGCAGCTAGGGTGGAGGGGAGGCTATATTAGCAGGCAGCGGAATGTCTTTCAATGAGGCTAATGCCGCACACAATTCTCACTCCCTTATTAATGCCGTACTCTATTGCTCTGCATGGGCGGAAATCTCATTAGAAAAACGCTGAGGAGAAAAATAATAGAAGATTGAAAAGTCTCAAGGTGGTAGAAGCAATGTTGTGTGATTCCATTAAAAGAATATTATGAGAAGGAAGGAAAAAGAAAGAAACAGAGTAAAGATGATGGCTGTGGTTAAAGAGAACGGAGTTTCATGGCAAACAGTAATAGTGGGCAGGGAGGCATGAGAGGACAATGCTGTGAAGTGACCAGACGTGAACGCGAGCGAGAACATATTTCGCGAACGGCAGAAAAACACCATCGAAGAAACTGCGAGGTGCGGCGTCGGTTCCACTTTGCAGACTGGAGGGTGAGGAAATGGAACACGTTGCCGGAGCTTACACACTGCTTTCACAAAGCTTCCAGGGGAATGTAAGCGTCTAAAATCTTCTTAAATCAAGAGAAAGAAAGGTCCGCGCATCTTTAAACTGCAAGTAGACAAAGAGAGTGCACCTTGTACATGTAATTCCAGGAACTTAAGTGATATTACAGTATCACTTAAACTTCACTGGGATATTTTTTATTGCACGTCTGCTACAAAAAGTCAATACACTATCAAAACTGTAATTTGTTTTCAAATGGACTTTTATGCGGAGCGTAATAGCACAAAGTGCCTCAATATACACACTGCCTTGTGCTATTCAAATACAGCAAACCTACTATTAAACTGAGTGTGTTGTATTCCCAGCAACCATTACACAGTTAACTAGTTCTTCCAGGCTCAGTCGTTTTCATTCTTCAGCCAAATCGACTTCTTTGAGGGACGGAGCAGAAATGAAAATGAAAGGAAACTGGAAGTGCTAGACGGGAAAGTCACCCCTTTTAAGGCACAATATGAAATTATTGCCGTCGTATCCACATTTAGGGCTCTAAATTAAGAGTCTAGTGACTAATGTAAGCTAATGTGATACTAGGACATCAGCAATTTAACAGGAAAAAAAATACGGTTGGGAGATAAGGTGAAAGGATTATAGAAGAGGATGCTGCAGACAAAGATCCAGTGTGCCGGTTCGTGAAGGCACGGTAGTTCATCTTCTGACTGGAACTGAACTCAACAATTAAGGGAGGCCTCGCTTTTGCTGGAACGCTGCGCTACTCGTTTGTCAGTTTCCCTTCTTGCGACATGGACATCGCACTCACGACATATAGCACTTACACCCTACTACATTCTGCACAACATTGGGAGGCATCCTTTATATGGTAAACTTGGGCAGTTCAATTGTTGTTAAATGCCAGTCCTTGTGTTTAAGTACATTTAAACGACCAGGTTTGAATTATTTTTGAATCCTTTTGTATTTAAATAATAGACTGTGTTTTTTTAGTTTTAATAATCTATATGTTTATACTAATAAAGGCCCACAAGACGTTTACAATTAAAAGTGTTATGTGAGTAGCCTATAGGCTTAAACAAACAATTACATGTTCTCCCGTTTGAGAGACGCTTGCACACATACATATTTGGGGTGTAGAATTTTGAGACTAGCTACTGCCTCATAGGTTTTGGACTTTTGTTGACCATATCAAATATAAAACATGACCGATGGAACTATTTTTGTCTCTTTGCGATGCCTGTGACTGGCTTGTGGACATAACCCCCGCCCCCCAGAAAAAAGCGTCAGTGACAGCTGAATGGTGGGAAAAGCAAAGCTCAAATATGTCTCGAGATGCACTTTCACCCCACTGTAATGTAAACGAGGACAGGAAGTAGGTTGCGGCGACCTGCAGGTCTTCACTGTATGTTGGCCCCATCCCATACCCGTGTAAACCTTACCCAGAGGCTGTGAGCTCACACGACGACAACATTCAGAGTGACAACTCCCTCTTCTGCAGTTCTATTACGTGCACGCTGGATTCAGCTGCATTAGTGTTACGCATTCTAACAAACACAAAAAAAAGGCACACCAACAATTGACAACAGTGGAGGTCTTTAGCCAGCATAGTGGCAAGCATTTCAATATCATATTACAAACTGCAACAGAGCACAGCCCAACAGTCTCACTCTGTACGGTGCAGAGAGATGTGCTCACTGTCATCGCTGACACACAAATAGAAACAATCCAACTCAATAAAATAAAAAAAAACATAAAAAAACAAAACTACAGGACATGTAGCCCTCCAGGCTGCAACGACAGGACCCAGGATTATGTACCACAGCTCCTAATGAGAGAGGATAATGAAAGCTTAGAGGTGACTTGGTGCCTGCTGTCATTTGAAATAACAGCTGGATTTAAGTCCAAGTGTTGCTCTACAGTCCACATCTCTATCTTTCAACCTCTTCCTTCCGTTTGCTCCTGCCTTTTCTGCCTAACTGGTATTTACTCCAACGATTAAATGCTGACGGGAACTTTCACATCAGAACAAAAGTGTTGTTTTCATTTGTAGCAGCTGCCTTCTCTAACTGACTCTGCTGATTAGTCCGGTAAACAAAGTCAAAGTGAAGCACAGAGCAGAAAAAACCCTGTTCACAGCCACTGTGAACCACGCTGAACCTTTTCGCTTGTCTTGTCTCCAAGTCCTTTCAACTTTTTCTATATATAAACAGAGAGCAAAGCAGCGGAGGAAACCCGGTGTTTAAAGTTTTAACACATTATCCCGATTTCCCTGGAAAACAATGTACACTGGGGGGGTTAAGTTGAACCACTTCTGCATGTTTTATAAGGTGCCTGAGCCCGGAGGATAAGTGAGACTGACACTGGCAATGAGAGCGAGCACAAGGGAAAGAGAGAATGTGGAATTTACCCTGACATGAATTGAGTGCACAGCATTTACTGTCCATGTTACTGTAGCACTCACTCACTACAAGCCTGAAGTGTGCAGAGGAACACACAGGGAATTCAGAATGCATCCACCCACAAGAAGAAAAAAAGGAAACACTCCTCATCCATCTGTCTATATGAATCAAAATCCTCCTGCAGCCGCGTGCTTATTTACATGTTTTTAAATGAGGGCTGAGTTTTCCGTGTCTCCATAAATATCCTCCGGTCACAGATCACATATCAACAGATATACAGTATCCTGTTATTGCTTATGATTAAACTTTGTAACACATGACTGTTCAACGGGTTTCACGCTCTTTTTCTCTCTCTCTTTTATTTTTTATAAACAATTTAAAAGTGAAAATAGGAACATTCATTTGGATTAATGTTCAACATTAACGCTGAAAGCCTAATGTGTTAAATCATTAACTCGTTTGATAAAAGAGATTTCTCAGTTGAACTTGGCCAAAGAATCCGATTCACAGTGTTTAATTCATACAATGGATGGAACGGTGAATTCAGAGTCGTGGCATGGCTACGGGACATCATCAGCATGTTTTTGTCGTCACGCAGCGTGCTGTTTTACCTGCGCAGCAGTAACTTGGGGTGGTTTTTGCTCTCCAGGTTGCGGTCAATGAGGTCTGACAGCAGGTGCTTGAGGACATCGGTGGCGTACTCCAGTCGTCCCTGCAGCGCCGTCATGATAAGTGAGGCCACGTTGCCGCGGTCCCTCATGGAGAAAGAGCGCTGCATTTCCAGTGTGCGGATGAAGGTGAGCAGGAACACTTTGTTGTTGATGAGCTGGCCAAACAGCTTCAAGGCCTTCTCCACATTCTGCTGGCCATTACCTGACACCTGGAGAAAAATGCATGTTTGCCATGAGAAGCTTCCAGCACTAATCTTAATAATAATAAAAAAAAAATCAGTAATAATTTGAATAGCAATGAGCTAAACTAGGAGTGCTGTCCTTGTCTTCAACTTCCACCCTGACCTTGTCTCACACAAAACAAACATTTTTTTTTTGGACGAAAACCCTCGCTCATGTTTCACTTCAGGGAGACAGACGTTCCCACTCATGGTGAGTAATTGAGAAGATCTTAATCAATTATTGACCCAGGTCTTCTAAAAAGCACAGTGCTCTGAGTTAGCCGCCATTTAACATCCAAGTCGAATGTCGAACGACTTCTCAGTGTAAGACGATCCCTAAGTTACAAACCTGTGTTTTTCTGTTTCAAATAAACACAAGTGTTTTCAAAAGTTTGAAGGGAGAGGATGTTGTACAAGTCCTTAGATAAATCTCACTTAGCGTGACCTAACTTTATATTAAGTGTCAATGTCTTTTACTTTAAATACAAAAGTGTGTAACTAACAAATGCAAACCTTCAATAACCGACTGGACTCTGACGTAGAAGTGTTGGAGACGTTGCCTTTAGATTATATACAATTTAGATTATTCATCCACACTTACCAGAGGATGCATACGGACAACAGTGTAAACAACGTATATGTTGTGATAGCTTTTACTTTTGATAAAGGTTGTATGCATGTATGTATGAATCCATGTGTATATGTACACATGGATAAATAAATAAATAAATAAATAAATGAATAAAATGCGCCAGAAACATGAGCAAACAGCAAGCACGCAATGAATCAAAGTCACAACTACCGTGATCTGATATGAGCCGCAATCTTTCTGCCCAATAAAGCAATTCCATCCTCCCTCACAGTCGGCCTCAAAATAGAAAGGCAAACCTCTATCATGATGAATCGCTTTATCCGTGATAGTGGACACCACTCTGTGCATTCCACATAAAATAACCTCATTTTCCAGCTCCACTCTGCTCCCGTAAAGATGAGTGAAATGTGTTAACCGGACAGTTTTTTTCCTCCCTGCAGTCCTGACTGAGGACTGGAAAATAATTGTATTCATGACTCGTCATACTGCAGCCACTGGTGGATGAAAAACCCAGTACCGGAACCCTGTTTTTCACAAGGGAGTGTACAAGTGAGGTGTAAATGTGTGCATGAGAGCATACTGCCTGGCATGACCAACCATATGTGTGCATGTGAGGCCAGAGGGTAGGAAGGATAAGTGGCACACTGGTATCATTTCCCCCTCAAGCACTCTGCTGCTTATGGAGGTTGCCTGAGGCAAAGTGTTAAGGGCAAACATACTCTACTACTTGCCCCATCACTCTTTGTTTTGTTGTTTTTTTACTTCAGTACCCGTTCTTATTGCGTTAACTTCCTTACATGTGTCATTTCTATTTTAATTGTCTTTTTCAATGTCTGTCTTCCTTAGTCTCGGAATTTACCTCCAGCTCTCTGAGGACAGGATGATCCTCTATGCCGGGGAAGAGGACTCTCATTGCATAAGTCCGGTAGTCCAGATAGGGGATACCAGCTCTGTCCAGGTCACTGGTCAGCTCGTTGATGTCTGTCTGTAGCTCAGCAAAGGCTGGGATGAAAGAAACACAAAGACAGATTGAGGTTACACTGAGTAGCACATTCAGTAAATCTGTATAAGGCTGTTCTTTAATTATGATGAAGCTGGCAGCTAAAGCTCAAGATAGTCTTTATGTCAGAGACAGCACACACACACGCACGCACACACACAAACAACTCTTGTCACTCATTATTTTATCTACCAGCCAGTAAATGAGTTGCTTCTCCTGCCCCAAAGTGTGTGTGTCATCTCAGTGTGAGGCTGCAGATGAGCGCTAGTTAATTGGCTCCGTCCTGACTGACTCCTGCTCAGGCTCACACATCGGTTGCTTTGCTTCGCTGCCCTTGGGGAGGCTCCCCATCTGCAGCCTATCACAGGAGCAGCAGCAGTCCCCTAACACCCGCCCCAAAGCTTCACCATCTCCAAACAGTCCTCAGCCCTCACCTACTGGCCCCACTGTGACCACTGGGATTACACGCCAGTGCATTAGCTTACAGGCACACAAGGTGTATACGTACATATGTGCTCATAAGGAAGGACACAGGTAGCATCTAAATCCACCCTGCAGGCCGGTACACTCCTGGTCACTGTTAATGGTTAAAAAATGAATCTCCTCCTCTCCAGGGGCTGCCTATGTATGACTCATTCCCCTCCACACGTCTGCCTGTCTGTCATTTGACCACTCTGGAAGTTATCTGCAATAAGTTGTTTTCCCCTGTATGGTAATGCCAGATGAGCCACTCCGGGGTAGCTGGGATAAGTAATAAGCCTCTATGGCTGACAAAATCCCCTGAACTAGAGGCTGACCAATAAGGGATTATTAAAGGCTGGCAGAAATAGGATAGCCACCGGAAAGACAAAAAAAAAATCATTACACTATAAAAAATAAACTAAAAAAAACCCTTATAAATGATAGCACTGGTGATTCCACACTTAATTAGAAGGGCATCTATTACCAAAAAGTGGCAGCAGCAGCAGCAGGTGTTTGTTTGGTGGACTGCAGAAATTATTCCATTTTCAAGGTTCCTTGAATGCATCAGCAGCACCAGTTTTTTTGGCTGGGGGACTGCATGAGTGTTTACAGAAGAAATGACACTTCAGTGAGGTTCAGTGAACACACGTCTAAGCTAAAGACACTGTGAAATACTTTGTGCTAGGCTTGCTACTAGCCACAAGCAACTGTGGCTGTGGGGCCTCCATGCGGAGAGGAGAACCGGGGTCTGCCAATGCCAATAGGTCGCAAAATGCCCTATTGGAGCCGATTGGTATACTTGGCTAATTGGCTTGAATGAATCTGTACACTGACTACTGTCAAACATAAACCTCACATTTGCTGCCTCAGTGATCAGCAATAATGATCGCCCATTACGACACGAAGGGCTAATCATCTGTTTTTATTTGAAAGTAGCAATACACATATTAAATGTCGCGGTCTCAGAGAACTGTTGTGTGAAGGAGCAACTTGAGGTCAGCCAGAGGTTACCAGTGGTCCTCCCACTGGGCAGAGGTCCAAAGGTCAAATCGACTACATTGCTCTCTGTTAAGCCTGAGCCACGAGGGAGTGGTTGTGTGTCAGATTCTGCTGTCGCGTCATTGGGAACTTGGTGTGTAATGGCTTGATAACATTTGCTGACCATTTCTACAGGGCTAAAACAAGCTGCAACCTTAGCTACTGTATGAAGTGTGTTCACCTCTGCTATCCTAGGTGGCGATATGCCCCCCCCTGTTGCTGATTGTTAGTATGTTAGGCAGTTTCATGTTGATTTCTGAGTCAAAACCTGGTAGCGGTTACTGTGGAGCAGTAGTAATTTGACTTCCAACTGCATCATAATTTAAGTCACACTTACTGTTCATGTTTATATACTGTATAGATTTTAAAAACACAATAATTATACCTGTTCTCAGTCACACACAAAAACGCACACAGAGACAGTGGCACAAAACGCCGCTCATGACAACACATGCATGGAAGGACCACACCAGTTAAGACATGAATAAAATGCACTAATGTGGTTTACTCTAATGAGAAACTCTGTATTCATCCTTCAGCTTTTCTGCAAGTTTGTGTGGAGCATGCAAACTAGAAAGCAGCAAGAACCGCGAGGACTCACTACGCGACCAGACGGGTCACATACTGGGCTAATGGACTAAATCTGTGTGTTGTGGCATACAAGCGAGTTGACTCACTGCCCCAGATTTGGAGGAATTTTCTATGAATTATTAAACACACACACACAGGCAACCAATAATTTACTGTACAATATGCACAAATACACATTTTCCCCTTTTTGTATGATTGCAGCCTGCACGAGTGAAATGCATTCCCCGGCACCGTTTAGCTGCATCAGTGTCTAAAATGACTGGTTGTAAATGTATATTCGAAGCAAAACAGACCTGTAATCATCCTCACGCTACAATCTGAAACCAGTAGTTTGATCTGCAGCTCTATACTGACTTTACTGTTCCAACACTAACCTTCTTTGCACTCCAGGGCGACGCGCGACTCCAGGTTGTCCATTTGCATCTGCAAGCGTTTGAGCGTGAGATCGTTCTCACGTGACTTCCGCTTGTAGGCGATGAGAACCAGGATAACAATGATGAGGAGGAGGCCGCCACCTGCGGCGATGCTGACGATGGCGGGAAGGGTCAGAAGGCTGTCGGACATAATGTTGACCGTGCCGGGAGACACGTGGAGGCCACCCACTTGAACCTGTGGAAATACGCACACACACAATTATAACCTGTGTTATTTACATTAAGGAAATCATACACTACACATTTCAGACTCCGATTTCAACTAAATATGATAGAGGTTGCGACATCCATCACATGACAACGAATATACAGCAAACGCTGTAGAAATCCCGCAAAAGTCTTGTCGGCTGAAATTGACTCTGAGTGCAAACACATGTGGCCACCTACGCTCTGAGGTGGAGAGGAAAATGAATCTGTGGCTTGCACTAAATACGTGAGCAGGCCAGTAAATAAAGTAGTGAAGTAGAATGTGGCAGAACAGTTTGTTAGCTGTGGCACGCTCATGCCGTTCCCCTCTTTTGACCCCCTTCCTTTGGCTGAATGAACAACAGTGAAGGCGTGACTAATGGAGTTCAGGGGTCGACTGTTACCGGGGAATAAATCACAAATAAATGGAGAGAATGAAACAGGGACGGGTACGGGGGGGGGAGACATTTATAAAGATGGACAATAATGAACATATACTGACCATGACTTTGTATTGTCCAGTGAGGTTGGGTGGCTCACACAGCAGCTGGCTCTCAGACACGGTGACGGAACAGGGGGTCTCTCCAATCAGTACCGTGTAGTTAAGCTTTACCCCTCCTGATGCTGGGGGAACCAGGTTTCTGCCCTATGGGCATGTGGAGATGGACAGAGGGGTGTGAAACACTCACACTCACATCATTGACATAAAGTCATACAATACCATATGAATTAGGTTTGATTTGATACTGAGATCAAACAAGGGGATATACTGTACTTCTAAAGAGGCAGGAAATAGGAACAGCAGCTAATAAACACATGAATAGATTAAAGTATTTATTTTAGCTGTTCTAAATGTACTTTAAATGGATACATTTCAAGTTTTTAATAGTCCTACCGACATGGGAGGGGACAAATATGCTTTATGCAAAAGTATTTCTGCTGCCATGGCTGGGTAAGAGGAACAAATCACTCCCCCTGCCCAACAAACTGTCAAATGTATAACACATTTTCACTGTCTAATGATCTCCTCTGCTCCAGTTCACTCGCGTGGCTGCAGCATTATTCCTCACACTCCCTCAGCAGAGCTACATTTTAAGTCATATAAGCATCTAGCAATAGATTCAGCTGTTTTTAAGAGTGACACTGACTGACTGACTGAATCGCTTGCAGCAGCGTGCAGCAGGAGAAATATAAATTATAAAAAGTGGGGACTGAACACAATCAACTCAAAATGGCAATATGGCATCTCTTTGTTTTTATATCCAGAGAAAGCAACCACGAGCCATGAGTCAGCGTCTTGCGCCAAGGACATTGTGATAAGTCTTTTGTGAGGGTTAAACCACTATCATCAATATCATCAATCAATATACCTTGAGAATGATGGGTGAACCTGGTTTTTGCTCCAGGACTCCAGAGTTGCTGAGAGGCTCAAAGTAAGGGTTGGGGTAGTAGAGGAGGTTGGTGTTGTTGTAGACCAGCAGTGCCTGGACGTTGTTGAAGATGAAGCCGAACTCGTCCGCGTGTTTCACTGTGTCCAAGCCTGGGTTATACTCCGCCATCAGGGAGGGGGCGAAGCAGCTCATGCTCGTGGTGTTCAACACTTTACACACCTAAAGAAAGACAGAGAAATGCATGAGATTATCCCCTAAAAGTGGGTGTGGTCCCCACACAAGCTGCATCCTGAAGTGAAACAAGGATTATGACTCAGTTGTCCAAGATAAGCAATGCTACACGTTGGTTTTCTTTCTCTCTGGCTGTAAAATAAGACACACAGTTTCCGGCTGATCTGCAGTTAAACCCCTTTGTTTGTGATTTTCACATGAACCAATGACGGGAGCTCAACAGCCTAGAACCACATGATCAACTCTTCACTCATTTCACTGTCCGCCATTATTATTATTGTCATTTTTATTAGAGAGGAAGCGTCCGTAAAATCAAAAATAATTTGCTTTTACTGCTTCACTGAAAAACACAAGAGGACTCGGAGAATGGAGGCATCGCTCCTCTGTTTCCGCGGGTGGAGATTGAGCTACGGTTCTTTTATTACTTCTCTCCAGTTTGCCCAGATGAGAGACCTGTCTTCCATCCATCCTCCCCAGCTCAGCTCTGGAAAGAAGGGGAGTAAGGATTGATTGCTGCACAGATACTCTGCTCCGAGAGGTTTTTATCTCCTTTCACTCCCTCTCAGCTTCTCTCTCACTCTCTCTCACTCTCCTTGGGGAAGAAACTTAATTAGAGGTAAATATCATCAAAGCTGCTGATCGCTACACTACCACACCTCCTACCTGTTGTCTGCTGCTGCTGCTGCTGCTGCTGCAGAGAAAGCCAAGAGAGATCGATGTCAACTTATTCTGCACCTGCTACACCAAGTGTTTTTCACTAGTGTGGTACAAGGCGACTGACAGTAAGGGAAGAATGAGAATAAGGTGATACCATATCAATTGTTTTATTATTATCCAATTATATTAATTCAAAGTTAATTCATTCTTCACTTTTACCCACTGCTCTTCCTGAATCTTTTTTTTTTTTACATCGATGTAAAACAGAGAGGCAGTCAATCCTTCCTTTTTTTTTCTTTTGAGAATGTGGAGACATGAACCTTCTTATATTTGTGCTTGAAAAATGACTCCACAACAGTATTTCAGTCAAAAGAGATGGCGAGTCATTTCCCAGTAGTTTGGACGAAACGATTCCTCAACAAATCACTTCAGCTGTGTATATGTGACTATCAGCGGACTGGAAGACAGCCAAAGATCCAGATTTATGGGCATCTGTCGCAGCACAACACAGAAATACCACTGTACACCAGGCTGCGGCTTTACGACGAGGCCCGAACGCTCAGCATTTGCCTTTTAACACGAGTGACACGACAAGCCCTTTCAAAAATAACATCACTACGTCGGGCACCTGACACACTTTTACCACGTGGAGTTTGTGTGAGATCACATTAACCCTTCTGTGCCGCAGGTGCATCCATGGTAAATGGACCACGCCCTATATGGACATTCTAGTGGGGGTGTTTATAGTTCACATATCCAGGCTGTGTTCTTGAGACAACACATAAGTTATGATTCATTTTATATAGCAGTGATGTAAGGTAGCAATAATTGTGCAGAAGTCACAGAAGAGACCGTTTCTCATTCCCTTTTTGTTCCTAAAAACGTCGAACTGTGACGTATTTCCAAATTTCACAAATTCAATCCGATTTTTAAATATTCCAAGTACTTTTTTTACTCAGGCGTGTTTATATAGTTGGTGAAAATGAAAAAAAAAACAAGGTTTCATCAGATTGTCTCGGTGCTGAAAAAAAAGGACAGAAGGCACTATATTGTATTTCGTATACGTTTTAACACAGTCGTGGAAAAAAAGCAGCCAAACTGCTGTGTGTAATAATCTCACACCACACCTCATATGTTTTTTCTGATGGGAATAACATGAACATATATATATATATACTGTGCTATAAAACTGAGTTCTCAAGTAGACTTTTCAAATGGCTGCTCTCTTTACTGTTGGCATGATGACACAGTGTAAAGACAGGTCCAGATGCTCCTGCAGCTTCACGACTGTCACGAAAGAAACAGCAAGGCATTTGCAAGTCAAGTACAGTTCGGACCATCTGCTCTGCCTAAAATGGATACTGTGGGGTGTTTTTTTTTTCCTCCTTCACTGTCCTTACTTTCTCTCTCTCTTTCTTATATAAGAAAGAGACGTGGTTTTCATGTGCGAGCAAAAAGTGATGGGTATGTGAGACGCTGTTGGATTTACAAAAGAAAATGGGGGTGTTTGGGTTCTTCTGTGAGTGGAGCAACAAATAATAATAGATATAATTTGTTATTCTATAGGCCAGTTTAATGCAACTACATTCGCAGAATGCCACAATAAACACAGAGACTCCAAACAATATTGTGTATTTTTGTCTTTTTCTAGTACATTAGACAGCTATACTGTGAATTACTTCCAGGGAATCACAGGCTGTATACTGTAAACCTCTCAATAAATGAAATCATTTTCATTTTAACTGTGACAATTCAAAATATAATGACATGTTTTAGTGTGCGTTTTATTGTGAAATGACTGTAGATGCTCTTACAGGAAACTCCTCTACTATTGTGAAGTTGCAGTAATTAAGTAAGTAACAGTAATTCACTATTAAATGGTACAATAAGTACAGTAGGACACGGTAGCCGACATTATATATACACGGTAATGCGCTGTTAAAGGAAGTCATTTACTGTGCAGTGCATCCATTTCTTCAGGGCGTGTGGAGAAAAGAAGCCGCACATTGTTCAGCATTGATAAAGTGAAGTGAAGTCAACAGAGAGAGAAAATAATTGGAATCGTGGCCTCATCTGTCTTCTTTCTCTCGTGTTTGTACAGAACCGGGGTGTTTTAAGGCAGTAGCGCTCAAACCCCACTGGCTGAATACATTACCATGATCTACTGTGCTGCTACAGCCCACTCAACCATCCAAAGGTCTCTGGCCAGGGTAGAGTGTGTGAGGGAGAATGTCGGCGAGGACGCACCCGTCAGTGGAGATGTGTGTGGGAGAAATGGGAGGAGGTCACAGAGGTCATATGGCGGCTAACATTCACTGGCGTTGGCTACTGTCCTCGCTTCTCCTACACTTTGTCTATTTTCTCGCCCGCCTGCCTGTCTGTCATTCATCGTTATTTCTTATTCACCCATACACCCATACGTATCGCGTGGTCTCCAAGCGAGTGCAAAGTCAGAATTTCATGTTTTTTTTTTTTCCTGTTGTGACTAATTTGGAACACGCGCGCTGAGCACTGCTTGTTCTCCGTTTAAAGTCAAAACCATGACTACATAACGGAGATGTCAAAGGGGAGATTCTCCTCTGCCATCTGTACTGTGGACTCTCAAGATGCCATGATGATTCAGACTAACGAGATAAGATGTAATTGCCGGTCAGATAAATACAGTACAGAATACACAATTAAAGGGCGGTTTCAACTTTTTCTAATAAACTTAAAATCATACTGATGCTGCTGTGTTTTTTTATTTTACATTCTCATTCATCATTAAATTTGAAGTTTTTTTTAATTCATTAGGTTTTTTGATCATCGATCTTTTTGTTTTCTTTAAAGGAAGTGACTTTGTGACTTTTTGTCAGTTGTATTTATTTTGTTCAATCCCAACTACCTCTGTTTTTTTGGGTGAAGTGACGGCTCAATAGTACTTACGCATGAGTATCTACCAATACTGATATCAGCCCACTGCAGTCTTTTTACAAAATGAAACTCATCTGTCTTGCATTTTAAAGTCCACATAGCTCCCAGGATTGCTCCATCGCGGTCCTAGAGAAGCATTTATGTGATATTTACAGGTTTTTGGATCGTATCGGATTTTATATTGTTCTTGCGCTGATCCAGTCATTTTGACCAGAATCAGAGCGATACGATTGATTGGTCCATTATCACCGCTCATTGCCTTGATCAGCAGTGTCCTCTTATGCTCAGACAATCAGCCTGAATTGTCCTTGCATGGATCGGAGCCTGGCACACTGCTGCGGAACACCTTGTATGATAAGCAGCACAGCTGTGAATGTGCCTGACACTCCAGCCCTACGTGCAGTAAACGCACTAAATGAAATCTGTCAGCGACAGGGAATGTTATGGAGCGCTAAAATATCCCTTTTAGCTCGAAAGATTATGATAAATGTTTCAATTTCAACGTGATGACAGATACAGAGCAAATCACAAAGAAAATTGTCTCTTTTCCCCTGTCCCGGGTTTCTTTGTGAATCAGTGCCGGTGACACAAGGGAAGGAAAGAAGAGAAGCAATTCGGTTTGAGACAGGTGATCATTTGAAGGTTGGCTGACAGACAGCAGCTCTTATTGCTATAGGTTGCTCTGCTGCTTGCCTTCCTCCAGTGACAAAGAGGGAAAAAAACGGTAAAATAAATGAAGGACGGGTAATTGTAACTTTAGCATTTAACTGAAATTCATTCTCCGTGGCTGCGAGAGCAATCAAGACAGTGACACGAGCTTCTTTGGCGAGTTAGAAGAAATTACGGCTCAGTAGAGATGAACAAGTCTCTGTCTAGAAGCTGCGAATACTGACAAATTAGACAGCACAGCTCCCACACATGAGTCAAATGCCATTTCACCCGGTCTCCAGCAATCTCTCACTCATGGAGTGTTCTCTTTCTCCTCTGCAGAGATTATTACTTTACCAGACTTTCATAACTCACAAAGGTCCTTTGGGGAAACCGTGTCGCAATGTAGGGAACAGTATAGCACGAAAAAGCCCAGAAACAAGTTATATATTTTTATATAGTAAAGGGACATTCCCTAAACAGGTCAGACACAGATTCCTAAAGTGGGGAGTTTTATTTCAGAAGGAAAGGTAGAAAATCCGGATGTGTGAATCCATTTTTTGAGATTCTATGAATGAGATGGGGAATTTAAGTGGCTATAGTGTATATAATTATACCCACTTGCATAATAAAAAACAGTGGGTATACATATGTATAGTTATCACCCCCATACAAAGTCCTGGGTTGGAGCCAAGAAAATCTAATTTGGTTTTTGTATTTCTATATTGTTTATATTGAATATCTATTCTTTTACTTAATGGCCCTCTAATGTATAATAATACAATACATAGTTTTTTTTTATCACAGTATGATGTTCTCAGCAGAAAGTAATGTATTTTTTAACACCATTCCTCTTTAGTTATTCATCTGCCTTCCCCACCTTTCCCCCAGATCAGTGAGAGGAAATCCAATCGTCTTAATTAAACAAGGATCCCCAGGACATGGGCTCAAAACCAATTTGTAACGATTTCCCCAGCCAGTGCTCCGATTACACAAGAACTCTTTATGCTGACCCGAGACTTTTGAATGCAGTAAATCTTCCACTGAAAGCCATTATTTGCCTCCTTGGCCCCGATCATGAACACCCCTGACATGTGTCAAAAACCCTCCGTACGTATGTTTAAAACCCTATTTTCTGGTCGTATTGTTGTTCTCGATGTGTGGCAGCACAAGCACATCAGGGCTCAGCAGGTGGTGCCTGACCACTTTACTTGAGAGTCAACTCTTCATTTCCACACTACATGCAGACCACGCTCAGTACCGGCTGCATTATTCAGATGCTACTTGGAGCGTTTAAGACGTCTGGGTTCATGCTGAGTCATGCAGAGCTGGAGGGGGCCGTTAGGGGAGGTAGCCCTTAAGAAAACACACAGCTGAACATTACTTAGCTCCCGTCTTTAGTGCGTTCAGGGGATCATACAGTGTGTACAAGGGACATTTTCTGGCGCACAATTATCCGAAATTTGAATTTCCATTCAAATTTAAGGAAAGAGATCATTTTCTGGAGCGTTTTTTTTTACTGTATTCCTCTTCACTCCCTGATTGTAACCAATTCATTAATGCATAGTGTAACCTGGGTGAAAAACCCCATTGTCATTATTATTCCCTTTTTGTGAAGCGTAAAATGATGCCGTGTGTCATTACGCCGCGCCGTTACGTCATCACATTGCGCCGTAACATAACACCGTCGGGGCTCGCTGCCGGCAGCAGTGAGAGGAGCACGCCGGGGGAAATGTTTGCAGGAGGAGCCGACGACCGGAGCCGCTGATCATACAATTCGGAGACCTAGGCTTAATGAATCATGGAATTGGCCAGGTGATGGCGAGAAGTATAAAAGTATAGTCAAGTTTGAAGATCCTTGGCACAGGCGCTCCTCTCTCTCTCTCGTGCCCTTACACTCAATTAACATCCCACATCTACATTACACACATTCACCCATCAATACAGACTGTTCCCTAAATGTATTTATTGTCAATTTGTATATACATGATCGGAACTGTACATATTGTGTTGTTGTGTATGAATGGCCATTTGTATTTTGTTAAATATTTTCCGGTAATGGTTCACAATTATATGGTGTCACCAAACTTAAACTGCGTTCTGGGTCTTCCTCTCCACTCCTAGAGTCAGACCCCAGCCCAAACTTAGACTTTCGAAGCTATAACGCATCGAAATAATAGCTATCTGTTAAACTGCGTACATGTTACAATAGTCACAAAAATTCAAAGTGTCAGTCCCGTGTGGAACGGACAGGCCTGTGAAAACACCACCCTCTTTGTGCACTAATCGCGCAGAATCCAAAGAGACAGTTGCAGTAACGTTATGGCAGAAAAGGTGCCATCGACACGTGTTGGTCACAAACGAAAAGACGTTTTTTTTTTTTGGGAAAGTTACTGCTGACGCAGAGCGATCCAAGTCCGGAGTGAACATGAACGGTGGCAACGCAACGGAAAGCCCAGGAAGGGCTGCAAAGTGATGTCACGGTGGCTGTGTTTGTACTGGACAGGTGGATTAACTTCATGTCTTTGTGATCTTTCGAGAGCATTTGTTGTTTTTTTCGGCATTCCAGAAAAGTTAGCGTCACCGGAAGTTACCGATGCTGCGAAGAATTCAAAATGTAGCCTGTTTGTCCTGGATCTCCAACCCTACCTTTTAAAGCAACATCACATAAGAATCTGTGGACTCATTCCACTGTTCGCTCAACTGTCACTGATCGTGAGACTAATAATGTCACGTCTGTGTGCCGTGCACGTCTGAGGGAAAAGCTTGACATGCAATATTAGTTGCAACTCGATTTCTGGAACAAGTGACAGCCCTGGTGCACGTACAACACTAGTTCCACTGTAAAGACAACATTGCGCTTCTTACGTTGACAGACTCTCGGCCGGCATATTTGACTCGGATCCTGGGCTCCTGGACCACATCCAGATTGGTTCCTGTGACCATCAGAGGGGTGTGGCCACTGCAGGGGAGAAAAAAAACAAATGAAAAGACGGTTAAATGGATTGGAATTATTTTTGTCTAATCTTTTTTGAAATTCAAGAGGAAAGGAAAAAGGAATAGATGAGCAATTGTCAACTAAACCGCCAAACCCGATGCAACATCAATCCAAAAAGGAACGCGTCAAACGAACTCTCATCCTCCCTTTCTTTTGGGAGAGAAAAGCCTTTGTGGAGGAGAATGATTAGAGACAATTTTAATAGACTTCACTGGCTGCAATCAATTGGCATTTGAAAAACCCAAGGCAGCTCAAGCACACGAGGATGCAGTGGTGGTTCTTTGGGCTTTATAACGCAGCAGCACAAACAAAGGACACAAACAATGTGGGAGGGGAAGTGCGGGATGTGTGGCTCTCGGTGAAGCCGCTCGGGTTGATGTTGATGTTTATTGTTTTTCATTGTTGCGCCAGTCGATGTGGTGTGCTGAATTTAGAGACAAGGCTGGAACACGTTCATGTCGTGGAGAACGTGGCGAGTGAGCCACTGGAGATGGAGCGTGCACCGTCTATGGGCCTACGCTGCAGGCTCATTAAATTATATAATCAGCTACTGTGGAGATAAGACTTAAACAGTGACTGCTCTTCCTTTTATTCTCTTTTGTTAAAAATGTGCTGTTCAATCTTTATGGATCCGTTAAAAACCAGATGAATGCAAAGCTTTGAGTCGCAGCAGAACATGTAAAAATCAACAATCTGGCACATATTTCAGACATAGACGAAGATAAAGATAAACGACTTGAAATACACAGAGAATAGACGGTAACATAAATATAATGCACAGAGAATAAAAGTGAAATGAGCAGGAGCGTTCATCCCAGAGAATATCATTTAACATAGTCGGATAAAAGTCTGTCCAAAATCTTATACCAACTACAAGTACAACTTCACTTTTTCCCACTTTTTTTTTCATATAATGGGTTTTTCCTACAGACTTAATCTAAATGATAGTTCATTAAGGTTGGCGTTATCAAATTAAAGGAAATCAGTGTTTTCTTTACGTGGTAATTGACATCCACCTATATGTTCCCACAGTGATAAATGTCACGCAGCATCACTGAGTCAACCACCGAGACAAATGATGCTTGTACATTCAACACATTATTTTAATTTCATTTAACCAGATATTGAGGTGGCCACTCTTTCTGTACCATGCTTTATGGTCTTTTTTTTCTCTATACACTATGAGAAGATAATTAGAAAAATGTTCCATTGAAGATCTAAATCTAGTGATTGAGACTGGAAAATGGTTAGTGACATTATAAATCAAGTGAGAAATAGACTCATTTTCTTCCATTCTAATGTTCTTTTTGCAACCAGTGGAGTTCGCCCGGGTGGCTAACTGCCAATCCGTCCTACTTCCTTGGCTTCACTCTTTACACCAAAAGGCAACATCACTTTCCTATATACACTTTATGAAGCTGACAAATAAAAAAAATAATTAAAGTCATTTGATGCTATGAGCACAGGTCCGTCTATTTTCGCAGCTGACATGGGGCGAAAGGTGGGGTACACCCTGGACAATCAACCATCCACTCTCACAATCCATTTAAAAATGCCCAATTTTTGGAATGTGGAAGGAAGCCAGAGAACCCGGAGCACGCACACGTGGGGGGGGAACATGCAAACTCCACGCAGAAGGGCCCATGACACCCCTGATCTTCTAAAAATGTGACCGTGATAACACGTACAGTTCAACTTCAAGGAAACCGGACTGATGAACAGTGGGATAACTGTGAAACTGGTTACACATGTTATTTGTCAAAATCCACTAATCCTCTGGATTTACCTTCTATGTAAGAGGAGCAGGTGTAAAAAGAAAGAGGAGAAATCACGGGCGGATGACTAATATGATATGTCCTTTCGTAGCCGCCTCCCTTCATTTCCATCCTCTTATTCCTCTGTGCAATCACACTTCTGCAGCAGTGTCCCCTGCACTCCGTCTCTAAAGCCCACGCCATCTGCTGTGGACTCACACCTCTGATAGCACATTGTTCTACTAAGCCGCTATTTCATTTTCCTCCCTCTCCTGCTTTTAATTAGTCGTGAGTGGTGTATTTGTGTCTGTCTGCCAAAGATGTTCAACAGATGGATCAGCGCCGCGTATGATAGGCGAGCGAAAAAATCGTAATCTCAACGGTGACCGTCCTCTCCGCTCTTTGTAGCTGTGGCAGTTCTATCAGATACAGCCTAATTACAAGTGCACTGAGCAGTAATTGAAAGTGCAATATTGACTCGTGTTTGGTTATTTCCACTGGCCTGGACAGTCTGGTTTTAATGCTCTGGATGGTGGGCGGGGAGGGGGGAGGTGGGCATAAGGTCTGTGACCTCACATGTTCAGTCGGTGAGCGGCTTTGTATTTGGCGCCGTGTGCTTCCAGCACAACAACAGGTGTCGCGACTTTACCTCGCAATGCTCCAGTCTGGCTCGATACGCTGGACAGTGGGGTCCTCGATGTACTCAAAGGTGAGGCTCTCCCTGACTTGGGCGCGGTCCACGCTCACGCTGATCTGCACGGGGCCAACGCCGGACAGAGAGGGAGCAGAGTAGCACACGATCTCCGCCATGGTCCGTCTGGAATAGAAGCAGAACGGCAATATTATATGGGGAACTCTTTGATGATCAGGTGAGACGACCAATGATGGACTGAGACGATGCCTGACGTGTGAACAGTTGGTATCTAGTGAGGGAACCTTGAAAGGCACTTTGGCAGTTTGTGGCTGTTAATATTGTACACCAGATGTGGTTATATATAAGAATATGTGCATAATTAAACCTAAAGTTGGCTGACGATTACAATTTCCTCTCACCGTAGCGACATGAATTCATAATTGCATGTGTTTTCTGGACGTGTCACAGTGTAGAGGTGTTAGTCAGAGCATCAAACACCACCTACAGCATCATGGACAACAGTCACGTGTTCCTTAATCATCAGCAGCACAAACAAACCCGCCTGTTCCCATAATTAAAATGAATAAAAGCCCTTACGACGGCATTTGCACTTAATTCCAAAGACATTTCAAAGAATCGAAGTGATTTCGTGCTACACGGACGCACGTGAATATTTGCATATATATTTTTTAATACCAGGAATGCAGTGGAGAAACACAAGCCAGTAATTAGCCCCATATCTCATTAAAACTGGCTTGACTCCTCAGCCTCACAACACAGCTTAAAAAAAGATGCCGACGCGAGCGGAGAGAAGATGGACGGTAAGAAGTAAGAAGGGACGGTGAAATGAAATAATATGAAAACAAAAACAAGCGGCTTTGAATAGATAAACTGATTGATGGAGAGAACGTGGATGGAAAAGGATGAAAGATTCATAGATGGTTTTTCTGCGAGCTATTATTACACGATGTGATGCAGAAGGTCATCAAAACCTTATTAAGATTTACACACGTTTTTCTGACGAGGGAGAGAGAGAGCGAGGCTTTCCCCCCCCGAGGGAGTTTTTCTCAGTAATGTCGGGGGAAAAAACATGAGAAAGCCATGAAATATAGCAGCTTATTTAATGGGAATAATTCACACCCTCATGGGACTTGTTTTTTCCTCACATGCTCACAGCTTGCCATATATCTAACATTTTCTGACAGTGATGTATGTAGCAGCTAAAAAAAACTTTGTGACGTACAGGCACACGTGCCTAAACACATTTTGGCATTGCAAAAGAAGATCATCTAATATATAAGGACATGACAAAAGCAAATTGTTTTTGGTTTTCACACTTGTTTAAAGGTGACATAGAATGCTTGTATCACACATATATGTTAGTTATGGAGGTCTACTTACATATATTAACTTGTTTTCATGGTTAAAAACCTCCTAATCGCTGCAAACGAGCCGATCAAAATATCTCCTCACTGACGCTCTCGTCAGCCGCGCTGTTTCAGACCAAAACCACACCCCTAGAATGTGGACTGTGTTGTGATTGGCCAGCCAACGAGAGCTTTCCCACTGTCCTGTGATTGGCCAGGTACCTGGAAGTGACGTAATAGATAGGCCAGCTCTCAGATACACAGCTCCCCCTCTGGCACGGTGGATGCTCTGCATCTCAGCAGCTACAACGAGAGTCGTTCTTCTTCTTCTGCGGTTGAATGTACGCAACCGGATGTGCCCGGACTAGTGCCCGCACCAGGAGGCGCTACGGTGGTGAGAGGAGTGGTGAGGATTTCTGATGACGACATCAAATTAAGGAAGTGCCGATCCGCTTCGCAGAGCCCAGGAAAACAATACAACACTATTTTCTCAGCAGTGGCTGAACTGTTTGTTTTGAAACTTTAGGGTTTCATAAACGAGGTAATGACGCAGATACACACACACACACGCAGCGTTAATTGGAGCTTCCGGTCTATGTGGGCTTTAATCACTTAATGTAGGTGGCAACTTTCAACCTTCATAGGAAGCAGATGAGTTTATCTCTCTCCAATACCCACATTACGCGGTAATATTGAAACTGTAAAACTGTGCACTTCAAATTTGTCTCTCAGTCGCACTTCATTGCGTTTATATGATCGTTTCACTTTCCACTTCACATTAACGTGCAAGTACAATAAAAATACTGTACTTGCACGCTATAATCTTTCATCTTTTTCCATCCACGTACTCTCCATCAATCAGTTTATCTATTCAAAGCCGCTTGTTTTTGTTTTCATATTATTTAATTTCACCATCCCTTCTTAACTTCTTACCGTCCATTTTTTTTTTGAGCTGCATTAAACAAAATTTGTCCAACCATCCGTGACGTTTTAAGGAATTAGAAATGCTCATATTTCACACTAAGCACATCCTTCTTGTCATATACTTCAGGATAATCTGTTGGTCATATTTTGTTTTGATAATCTTTTCTATTCCAGCGTGTGACCTCATTTCAGAGGGAGCAAATGTAACGCATCCTTAGATTAATCTAGTATTCTGATTCTGATTCTGAGGGCGACTCCTAACACGAGAAGAGGGTGAAAAAGGGAAAATCTCACCCAAAGAACTCGCAGGTCTGGTTCCCAAACTGAACACTAACACTGCTGCCGGCGCCCAGATTTTCTCCCATGATGGTCACTTTGGTGCCTCCGGACTCTGGACCTCTGCTTGGAGACAGACCTGTGACTGTGGGAGTCTGCAAAACAGAGGGAGGCAGAGAAGGACATGTTGAGAGCGAGGTGTAGGAGCAGGGAGAGAGAGGACAGAAACCACAGATCCAAAAAACCAGGACTAAAACATAGCTATTTTCTGGCGGTAGATGGCACAGTATCTTTCTAGTGTCTCTTGAAAGCTTCACGTATAATCACAGATCCCCAGAAAATTACAGTCATTCGCAGCGCAAGGCCGATGGCAGAGGAGTGCAACGCTGGTGGGTGAGAATAGGATAAAGATTGGGAGCTCTTAGAGTCCCAGAAGAATCCTCCCCCTGTGCGCCGTGTGAGCGAAGCATTTTAATGATAGACAGACAGATGGAGAAGTAGCCACACTGACAGCCCATCATACACATGCATGCCGGATGAAGTCGTCCATAAACATTTATGTGCACAAAAAATAAAACCCCCGGAAATGCACACTTTACAACTATCCCTTTGCCAAGAGCGTCACTGTCGCTGGCTCGCAGCATGTGTGTCTGCAAAACAAGGGAATAGCAAGTGGTGCCAATTCTGGGCTCTGTGAAGATTTCTCAGAGGAATTCCACTGCTTCTCAGAGTAGCAGCTGTACCGCTGCTGTGTGTGTGTGTGTGTGTGTGTGTGTGGGGGGGGCCCCCGGGGGGCATCACTACTGACAAAACTCCAACCTCTCAACCAAGCGTGACTTCCGGGACGCAGGCTAAAGCAGGTACTCGGAGAACAAGAGAAGTAATTACCGCGTGCTGTTAATTGTTGCGGGATCACTAGTTGTGAAGGTGTGAGAGAGTGCGAGTGGGACAGGAAGTGATCTGTTAGCAGACAAGGACACGTATGCGCACATGTGAGGGAACAGGAGCGCGTACTGTATGTTTTACCTGCCATCCGTTCTCTTTTACGACTCTAATTATGAAGCATCCAATCTTTATCTGGGTGTTTATTTTACGTATGCCGCTCTGTGAGCGCTATTGTTTACCAAATTTAAATTGCTTAAAACGACATAAGGGCTCTCACAAATGCTAAAGCACATTCTTCAATTACTGTAATGTTAACGAAGAGGAAAAACACTCACGAGCGAAACATTAACTAAACATCATTATGTTTTTGAGTATTTGTTTTTGGATTTTGGATTTTTCTTTCGTTTACAGTGAAGGAGAGACAAGAAACTCTTATGAAGGCTTAAGATGACGCAAAATTCAAATGATATATATATATACTATATTATAGTCAAACACACAAACAAACAAATAAACAGTAAACATAGGCAGAGCCTAATTCTACTACAGGCATGGTAACTGGCATACCATTATTTACCTCTGGCGCATTAAAATGAGCTTTTATTTGACGCAGTACGCTTTATAAGCTCTGGTGCACATTATATGAGCATATATATATATATATATATATATATATATATATATATATATATATATATATATATATATATATATATGAATGAAAGCAGTCGTACCACAAAGGAGTAGAGTTGTGAGGAGCGAGCTCTGAGTTCTGGTCTGCACTCTGCTACGCACAGCTGGACTGGACCGGGTCTGCTGTCAGTGGGGGCTGCATCCATCTCACACACAATCCTGCAAAAGACAAAAAGTAATTAATTAAAATTATTTATATATATATATATATATATATATACATATATATACATATATATATGTATATATATATAGAAAGTTGGCATAATGTAGGAGAAAGTAATCAAAACACTTCGCTAGCTGACATTGATTTATCGTCCACACTAAATGCAATCTTTCTCTTGTTGTCTAGTTCATTTCATTACAGAGACACATTGAGACATCGACCACGACCCCCTCAATGACAAGTCTTTAAATGCGACCAGTGCCTCTCCGCCCTCGGCACCCCGGCACTAAATTTCCCACCAACCACCCGGCTCCCGACAGCGCTGGTGCAATGCCAGGTGTGGTGCGTGCGATGTAAATCAGGCGTCGGGATCGATGGAGCTTTATCATACGGTGTGATCAGGTGTCGGCCGGCGCTGCAGGTGACTACATGAAATGACATAATAAAAGGACGACGCCTATCGATTGGCGGTGCTGGAGAGTAATAAAGCACAAGACGCGATCACAGACAGGGAAGAAGGGACAGAATATGTGGTGAGGCAGATGACAAGAGGCAGACAGGAAGCAAGAGTATTGCTTCTCCAGTGTTGATCACCTGAATTACAATTATTTGTAGGAGCCTTTGCTGGAGGATCTGCATAATATTTACTGACAGAGCTAATATGCTCCTCCCACTATAGTGCTTAGAGAAGGACCCACTGAACCACCTGACGTCCTGCGGTTAACATCGACTTGTTTCTCACTAACAAAAGAGACATTTTTTTCAAAACAGGAATTGCTTTCACACACTTCTCTGAAGTAGTAACATAAAATATATAGGAGTGGGTTTTTTTCTCTCTCAAGTCAAGTCCATCACAGTAAATTAAAACTTGATACAAACATATTTGAAGATTTTAACCTTTTAATTCACTCAAAGATACAGGTCATCATTTTATATATATAAATGAATTCCCTGGCTCGTCCCCAAATAGATTGAACTGCTGTCAGATCAGTGGCCCATAGTGGATATTAATTAGCTGCATTAACTGCTGAGTAAAGGAAAACTGACTGTACTCGGTGTCACCATCACAATTTGTAAACTATTTACTTTTCAAAATTCACTTTATTATGAAAACACTTTGAAAGAAGACAAAACGTATGCGAGCTGCAGCGGCGGAGCTCTGCTGAGCTGTTCTCTTTCTGGGGGCAAAAGTAGGCCAAGGCAAGAATTAGGGTTAAAGGCTCCTCTGAGAGCCACGACTTTGACAGCCTGCACGGGCGTGTATCTGTGTCAGCTGTGCCCCAGTCATGATACAGCTATACATTTAAAACTTTACTGTGTTCTCAGTTGAGCACACAAAGCTCAGCATTAAGCATTTTGGTTTGATCAGTGCTTCTCAAATGACTCCAGTCTTGGGAGTCATATTTATTCAGTCGTTCGGTCGTGACTGAATTTTAGGAACCACTCAGTTTCAGCAAAAATAGTGCAGTGATACATTATACCTTTATGCTTGGGCTGGGTGACGTGGCCCAAAATTCATACGCAGTTATTTTTAGGGCTGAGTGATGAAATACAATATACACTATAATGGTATTTTAAACTAAGTTTTAACTCAATATAAGTTGTCTCAGGAAGTTCCGCTGATATACACGGAACAAACCCCTTTACAGGTTTCCCTTTCCCGCTTAAGAAAGCATATATTGAGTCACACTTGCGTTTGTACATTATGAAGCACTTGGAGTTACATCGGTTTGTATGAAATGTGCGATTCTAACGAAGTCTGACTGGTGATTGACCGAGAAAACAGTAGTTGAGATGGAGAATTACAACACAGACAAAACTCTCGAGCCCTGCAACGCACTTTTGGGTCCAGGCCCACCATTTTGAGAAACCCCATCTAAGATATTGGATATTATTGGATATCTAAAATATTACAATAATGTTTCTGTAGTTATTGTGCTACCTGGGGTACTTAGTAACACAATGTTATTGTGGCGTTGCTTACTACAATTCTATACTTTCATTATATGTATAGCTGCATAATGAGTATCTTTAAAGAATTTGTTTTTCCTCCACCAGCGAACCTCATTGGCCAAAGGCTATCCAAATTAATCCTAATCCAAAAATACATTTTGTTTGGCGCTAAATATGTTAAGCAGCATGTGTGTGTGTGTGTGTGTGTGTGTGTGTGTGTGTGTGTGTATACCCCTCCCTTTCTCTTGTGGGCCCTGCATCACCTGAGGAGGTAAGAGAACCGTGGAAAACCAGGTTTTATTTTTTGACACAAGTCGTGCGTGACTAGCCGAAGGGGGAGACTGGGCAAGTAGTGAAGCACGGGCTGCATTTCATTAGTTGAGGGTGAAAAGGACAGCATTTAACGTAATGTATGCACAGCGTGGGACAATTAGGGAGGTAAACACTAGTAAACACACACAGCTGTTGTGGGATTGTTGCTGACTCGATGAGCTACATGGAGAGAAGTGTGCTAGTGTGCTGCAGGGGGAGAACAGCAATGTCACGGCCAGACTTTCTGGACCTGCTCCAGTCTTCATCAAGGCAGAGGTAGAGCGTCTTTTTCTCACAATCCATATAATGTGGTGTATAGTGAGGAGATTTGGAACGGATTATAATCCACACATAATACGGTTTTGTCATTATGAAGTGATTTCATGACGCCAATCAAGTAGCAAGTTGTACTGCTTACAATACAGTGGAAGATAATTAGCTGGAAATATTCCCATAAACGGTCCAGTTATGGATTATTTTCATTTGGCAGAAACTGAAGAGTTAATCATTTTTTAGGTGTACATTCACATGATTGTATGAGATGCGGTCGGGTCTACATAGGTTCTCCAACACATTTGAACGGAAAAGGTAAAGTAAGGGATATTCAACGTGCCACTTCACCAACAATTGCTAAACTTGAGCAACATATTACAAGTTCAACTGCATTAAAAATGCTCTAGAGTTTCCTATTTGTGTGACTTACTGTTCGGCTATGATGTAGCCCTCCTCTACAGGCGTACACCTCACTCCCGCCACCTCCACATTGCCCACCATGTCCGAAAAGGCCAGCCCGAGGTTTGTGCCATGGATGGTCACCCGTGTGCCTCCTTCTGGGGGTCCAGCCACCGGGGTCACCTATAGTGTTTAAACAAATAGCCAAAGTCAGGGAGAAAGTTGAAGCCGGTGTGTGAAAAGTGACGTTGAAGGTTTTTTTTTCTTCCCCCCCCTTCAGTTATGAACCTGTCGTACTGAGATTATAAATGCACACAGTTTTCTGTGGATGCTCAAGGGTAAATGTGCTCTTTCAGTCAAGGTGGCTGTAAAAGCAATTAAGAACACTCCCCATGTCTGCATCCAAGGATGTTAGAACACGCCACGCGTAACTGTGCCAAGAGCATGCTTTACTCACAACAGAAGGGCGGTAGCATGTCTTTTATGGCTCTTTCAGCAGAAATATGGCATCACATTCAAACACACTCAATCAAACATGAAGATCAGACTCATCTTCCTAAAACTCCTTCCTCTCGTCTATTCAACTGTAAATGGGATGAAAGAATCGTCTCAATAAAAACTACGGAAGCTTTATTAACGGTCTAATTTTGCCTGCCCCAAATCTACTGCTGTTGCCATGGATAATAAATCTAACAAGGGGCCACATTAATGCTAAGTGCAGACCCCCTATTCATAAAATACAATATGGCTGCCCAGCATGACCTTGGCACAGGGTGGCACACTGCCTTCTGTGCTGCAGAACCCTGTTGAGCCTCCCACCTTGGCCATCATCCAGCCCTTTAACAGAGGAGAAGAGCAGTCGGATGAGGAGGAGGAGGAGGAAAACAGAGTGAGAGCAGAAAGTTTGGGGCAAAATATGAGGAGGGAGATAAAGATCAAGAGTGTGGTGTTTGGTGGACAGAGACACGGAGGAGGGTAAAAGGGAGGCGAGGACTGTCGCTTTGCTTTGTGGGGCTGCAATGTCAACAATCGATACGCTATTACTGGCCAATGCAGGGCGGAGGGGACAACACCAACAGTTAGTTGTGCCCACTTACTGAGCTGCAAAGTGCCATGTGATAGTAACCCTTTGATCGGTGCTGCACACTGCAGCGTCCCTGTGGGACTCTGACATCGTAATCTAGATTCAGTGGACATTAATTGCTCTGGATGTAAAGTAAGTGTGTCACTGCGGCGCCTGAAGGATCTGAATACATGAATCTTTTAGCACTGCTTGGGCATGCATGGTATGGGGACGGTTGGGGGCAAAAAACATAATGGCTAAATATATCCATGTCGGGCATTGGCAGCAGCTATCTGAGTAGACTTGGTCATGGTTACATAAGCAATGAGAGAGAACAGGAGAGGGGAGGAGGAGGAGGAGGAGGAGGGGATTGGGGACTGTAACTATGTGAGTGAAAAAATAGAGAGAAGATAAAAAGTAAAGGGCCAGGAGAAAAGAGGGCAGAAAAAAGATTGGGATGAGCAGCAGAGGGGATGTGGATGCCACTCTGATAATTCCTATCAGCCATGATGGATGACAGGTGAGGCAGCGGTGGGGACAGGACGGTGAAGCGGTATCACAGATGGGTCCGCTAAAAGCTTGGGAGACTTCCTCTTGCTGCCCTTGAGGCTGAGACGGAACCCTTCCCACAGTGGACCGAGCACAGGAAGACGGTCTAATCCATGCATGAAACACATTTGACTGAGCTCCCCACTGGCAGTTGATTCATGAGTGGACCACAGAAAGAAAAAAAAGATGGCACTTCAAAGGCTCACACCACTGAAGTCTGTAGGCTGAGGAAACAGAGGAGGTGTAAGAGAAGTGCTGCTCTTTGTCTCTGTGACTGTATGTCTTACACAAACAAAAGGCACAAATCTACAACTGTGTGTAAACCAGAGCCTAGTGACTTTACAACGCAGAGGGAAGCTACTGCAGTCATGTACTGCAAATGACCTTTAAAGGGGTGGAGCATGCCTTTATATTTCAGTGCAACATCCTCCTCTTTGCATCTCTTTTCCTTCTTTTGATTTCTGTCTTTCATCACCTCCCCTCTCTCGGGCTAGTTGATACACCCTCTTCCTCTGAGTATCCCACTTGCTTGTTTGACCGTACAGAGGCAAAAGGAAAAGGAAGCATCATTGGACATGCATGCACACCCTGCCATCCTCACTCACCCATTCCCACCCAGTACTGCCATGCCATGCTCCCAGTGTAATCCTGTTAGGAGCAGTGCTGCTACCCGCCTGGCATTGTCACACTGTCAATAGAGAGTAATCTCCAGCAAACAGCCAGTCAGCTTCTATGTCGCACTCTCTGCTCCCACTTCCCAACTCCCTCTGGTGTAATCTATCACTCTGCAGCTCTCGGGATCTGAGCATTGGCCATTTACCAGCACATTTTCCTTACACATTCTATAGGATTAGGCCACAACACTGAAATAAGGGAGAGATAACTTCATTTGATGACGAGAGACAGGAAGTTCCAGGAGAAAAAAAAAGAGAAGATGATAATAATGTGCAAAAGAAAAAGAAAAATGGTGGAGCATGTTTTGTGTGAACAGCCTGGGGAAGTCTCAGTGTGAGGTGTTGACTTATTCCACTGGAGGAAGTTATGTTAATGCAGCCGTGGCTAAACTCAGTATACAACAGAGCGGAATACTCGTCCAGTGTCGCCTTCAGGCTGTGTCACTGTAACTACAGTAGCTGACTGAGCTGAATGGCATTATATGAGACAATTGAGCAATAAATAAACCGTACAGTATCAACATGTTTACAGTCTATTCTTCATCCTAAAACTATAATATACTCATTTATTACAGGAGGAGTTTATCAGTGGGACACTCCCGGAATTACTCTCCACAGCCAGATAGTTTGCTTTTGAAATTAAACAGCCCTTGATACAAATTATGAGCTTGCCGCTAATCTCTTTGTCTCTGGACTCTGCTCAGACTAATTTGAGCATGTCACATTCAATTGTGAGCAGCAATTAATGGACTTGATAAAAGCCCCCAATGATCACTTGTTCCTGAACAAACCACATCCTAAATACTTTATGGAGTCTTAAACGCCTTGTAGCTGGGAAAGAGATATGGGTTGTGATGAGAAGGAGGTTTTAGCGCATTAAAACGGGGGCGGAAAAAGACGTCGAGATGGGGCATATTTGCGGGGTATGGATTCTCACATGGGTATGCATGATGCTCTGCGTTTGAATGGGCCATTTCTAGGTCAAAAAATGTGCGGTATATGGAAGCGCTTCACTCCATTTCAGGTGATTGCGTGTGACGTTGTGTATTCGAGCCATCATGGGAATCTCAGGCTTTAAACAGAAGTCCCGAGCCTCTGGTGGTGACAGAAGTATACTCGTCCCCGTCTTCTTCATCCTCTGTGTTAATTCATTCATTCATTAATCATCTACTGCTTTATCCTCCACATGAGGGTCATGGGGGGGCGGTGGTGCCAATCCCAGCTGACATAGGGTGAAAGGTGGTGCACACCCTGGACAGGTCAGCAGTCCATGACAGGGCCACATAGAGACAAACAACCACCCACTCTCACGTCTATAGTCAATTTAGAGTGCCCACTTTGCCTAATCCCTAAATCTTCATGTTTATGGACTGCGGGAGGAAACTGGAGAACTCGGAGAAAACCCACGCACACACGGGGAGAACATGCAAACTCCACGTAGAAAGTTCTGACCAGGTCCAAAACTTAGGTACACTACACCAACCATATGGCATTGCGGTGTTCTCCGCACCAAATCATAGAAAAGTATTGCTTAGTGTTGATAAGTATCAGTAATAATAAGCAGTATCAATATTAGTATTGGTAACATTCATTGATCCCTAGTAAAATACAGACCGGCATACACAATCCCCATAGTGAGAATCCCACATTTTCTCCTCCCTTGAGCAGCAGCGAGATCGTTGTATTAACTGTCAACGTCACTCTTTGCTGTACTGCAAACTCATACACAAGCCACAGCCAAAGCCTATTGAGGGGATTCCTTTCATGTGCTCGTCCAACTCCCAGCTTCATTTGATGTTGTTCCCTCTGCTGTTAGCAGGGGCTTACATCTCTTCAATATTAATGGCCAATGGTGGGAGGCACCATGGTACTTAATAGAAAAACATTCATTATTCAATAGGCCTATCTTTGGGAAGGCACAACTACTAATGTGCTAGTATGTATACAAATCAACTCGTGATGGGGGGGCTTTTGGTGATACAATCAAATCCAAATTTATTAATAAATTCAGCCCACCACTGGGAAGTCTGCTTCTTAAAGAAAATGTAATCACCGAGAAAAGAAGGAGGGGTCGGGTGCGGCACAAAGAACCGCTCACTTAACCGGGAATGAAGAGGAGAATATTTATGTGTCATTGTGTGGTGTTAGTACTCATGTGGAGGGTCTAAATAAATCCAGAGTTGTTTTTTTTTTCCAGACAGTCCAAAGGGGCTCCATTTCTCTTTTCTTCTCCTTCCCATCTTTCGTTCTTTCCACCGCTTCATGGTTCAGGTTCCTCCCTGCTCTGTTCTTTGTGCTTTCTCTTACCTCACTTCACCTGACTCAAACTCTCCACCGCAACTTATTTTAAACTGTCAGACTTAAAGACAAGATGAACCCTGCGACACTGGCTCTTTCTAATATCATTAGTCACTGTTGTTTGAAGCATTCGCTGATCATTTAAAGCCTGTGTTGTAACTGTGTGTGACTCACGATGTCTACTGCTCCATCAGTACAAGATTTTCTGCATTTCCCAGAACCCTCAGCTCAACCCTGGTTGTAATGGAACAGTTACTCAAATAAAACACAAATAATGACCAGCACTTTCACATACTCTACGCATTATGTTGAATTTAAGTGTTTTCCTGAATACCTCGATAATGGGATAATGGGACCTGGTGGGCTGCTGGTAGCCTTGGCAATCACATACAGTGATCATATGAAAGATTGGCAGAGGTTTGTCCTTGTGGATGGCCCATTTCATGACAGACAGTGATATATATATATATACATACATATATATGTATATATATGTATATATATAGATATATATATGTATATATATGCATATATATGTATATATGCATACATATATATATATATATATAGGAATAGGGTTAGAAGATAGAGAACTAAAGAGTTCTATACTATAGAGGCAAATTATTATCAGCTTATTTGAGGACAGTATGGCAAAACAATTAACCAAGTTGTGAACGTCACTTTTTAATTGGCTGTTGGAGTCAGATGCGTGTGGTAGAGGAGGAGGAGGGTCTGGTTGGTTAGCCACAATGCACTGGTGCGTTACCAAGCCTAATTAAACAGTATGTCCCCCTGTGACAGCAAGTGTACCAGGCCAGAACAAGAAAAAGCCGGAATAAGCAAAGGTCCACTTAAGGAACAGCAAATAAGCATTTCCAGGTCATGAACCCTATGCTGCTGAGGACATCATGCTTTGGGGTGTGTTGCTGTAATGACCAAGAAGACTCCAAGAGTGGGATGAAGCGCAAAGGACACACTACACAAACACACACACACACACAACTCTCCTTGTCTTTAAAGCCAAATACGTCTGTGTCCAGTGTGGAGGTGTGGCTAGGTGGGTATTTTGGGGCCATTAAATAAATAAATATGACAATAATTCAGATTAATGTGAGCATCTGAGCGCAGAACATACAGCCATACAAGTATATAAACAATCATACACACTGATGGTGAAATACATTACTTAAGATGTAATAGTGAGCTTAGGACCCCTTAGGAGCTTCCTTAAAGTTAATTCTCATTCTCCCGGAGTCCCATAAAGTGCAGAGTAGCAGAGCAGGTTCTCATGTTAGTAGCCCTCAATGCAAATTCAATATTTCACTGCTTCTGTAGGACCTTTGTGTGTTTTTAAATGACACTAAGCAAGATTGATCTGAGACCAGTGCTATAAAGAAAACACTTCATGTCTTCAACAATGTCATTTACAGTATGCAATGAACTGCCGACGCCACCACCCATGGCGACTTATCAACCTGTTAGCTTCCTTCAGACTAGAATCGACTGGATGTCCCACAATCCAGAAACCTGATCCCTGAAAAACCAGGATGAAAAAGCTGCAGCAAGGTAGCTCATTATTGCACATTGATTGGAACTGTGTGGGCAGGCAGGAAGGAAAGAAGAAAATAAAAACCCCAGAGGATTATGGGTACTGACCTCTGTTATGCGTGGGTTGGTGCACTTGACATTCTTGCTGGACAGGTTCAGCCAGCGGGTGGTGTAAGGGTTGATGAGAGGGCAGTGGTGCCGTAACGTACACCTTCCCTCTCCACTGCACCAGCCACACTGGAACTTCCTCTGTGCCTTCAGACACATGCCACAGCTGTCTCGCTGCGCCGCACACTTATAAAGGTGCACTGTGGGCATACAGGAAGTGCTTTGAATACATTTGAATCACAAACTACTGAAAAAAACTACCTACGTACAGTATATGGTGAGAACTTTTATTTAATTAAAACCGATTGTGGGTCTACAGTGAGTAAAATATCCCCTCAGGCTATTACGTCTTTTAATATTCAAATAAAATACTTTTAGAAACCCGTAATTAAGGCACAATATATAAATAGATACAGGCACACTGTCTCAAACTCTGCTGCGGGAAAAAAAACAAAACAATATCTAAGTGTGAAGATTTTAGGATTCAATTTTAGTTTAGAAAGTGATACATTTTTCCAGCACATGTGAGCAGCATCTCTTGTTTTTACCTTGAATATTCTCTGGGTTATCAATAATGAAGTTGCCATTCCAGACCACTGAGAAATCCACTGGCAGCTCACTGATCTTCATTCCCTCGTACAGATACTGGAAGGGGGAGAGGAAAAGCGATAGAGAGAGAGAGGAGGGAAAAGATGGAGAGATGGTGGTGAAGGTGGAAATGAGAGCAGAAGAGAGGACAGATTTAATGGGAGGTCTGGGGATTATAATCCCCATAAGACCTTGTAGATACAGTACTGTGCCCTTCCAGTGTTACTCCACACTTACATCATCTTATCATCAGAGAGCTGACAAAGTGGGAAACCACAAGAAATCGGAGAGATGGGCAGAGGCTTGAACTTCCCTTATAGTCTGTAGAGATTCTATCCTTAGTTGCCTCCTGTGCCCTTAATTCCAGCCTCACTTTCATTGTGCGAGTTTGTGACTGTGTGTGTGTGTGTGTGTGTGTATGTGTGATGGACAGAGAGACAGAGAGAGAGAGAGAGAGAGAGAGAGAGAGAAAAAGAGAGTAAAATGTGAAAATGTGTTTGTGGGTTCCACTGAGAATATACTACGGAAGTCGGTGCATGCTTGACTGGAGGGCAGAGCTCTGCTGCAGTCTTCTCCAGTGTAATTACCTAAACTGCATCTGCTGTGTCTCCACCGACTAAATGACACATACACATACACAAACACACAATTACAAACACTGAGTGGCAACGTGTAGCATATAAGTATGATGCTTTTACCCTTCAGACTATAATAGAACCAATTGAATTACAAACATGGAGCTTTTCCTACGTGTGCAATGGCTACTCAAATAATAAACGACTAAAATAAAACTTTATGTATATGTGTACACAAAAGAAGCCAATTACAACAAACCTACCGAGCTGTTTTGACACTGCACACTCGAGCTGTTGAAGCGCAGGGCAGTAACTCTGTGACTGACACCCTGGATGTGGAGGACACACTCGTAGCCTCTCTGGCCAGACTGAGGCTGTGGCAGGTTCTTGGCCTTCAGGGTGATAGGCTTCACCTCTCCTGCTGGGATCAGAATCTCCTCAGATCGCACCAGCTGGGGACAATCCTGGAGGACACAAGAACAGGACAGAGAGCACATGTCAACTCTGGCAAATACCCAGAGCTTTAAGGCGACAAACAAGATAAAGAGGAGCCACAATTCCACGGTGAGAGTGATGAACGAGAATGGCAGAAGTAGCGATGAAACGCGATAAGTGATATGTAGTCATTTACAAGTGACTCTTGTGACCTTGCAATGCTCTGAGCTGTTGGAACAACTCACTAGACTCAGAATGATTAAAAATTAATTTGATTTAACTCGATTCTAATTCCGTAACACTAAACCGGATCGCACTATAAGTGACCTCAGTGCGCTAAAAACCAAGACCGTACAATATTACGGTGAGACATAACTGGTCTCACAATGAGCAATCACTTGGCAACAGCTGAGAGAAAAACTCAGTTGGGTTGAAAAGAAATAGGTCAATTCTCTTTGCAATGTAATGTGAAAGCAATATTGGCATCAAGAGAGCTATTACAGCAACATCACCCCGAATGGCCTTTTTACATCAATAAGTCCTGTCAGATGGATTATTTTAAGTGCTTATTGACACGGAGATACATACATACTGTATGTTGAAGTAAATCTAATTAACAAGTTGTATGTAAGGAACAGACTGATGGTCACTGGATTAGTTCTTGGAATTCTGTTTGGAAGTAAACGTGCAATCAAATATCCAAGTAATGTCTGTGTTTTTAGTCAAACCTACACACAGGCGTATCTCCAGCCATTTGCATGTAGTGCACTTGATGGACGCGGTCAGAGTGACCCTGTAATATGTCACTGTTAAAACACAGTGAGCCCCGTAATTCTAGACCTAACAGACTGCTAACTGCTATGGCAGACCACAAGAGCTCTGAATGAGAAACGCCACTATGGAAACAGAAGAGTTTATACGGCTGTCTTTCTCAAGACACGCCCTGAGGCTTTACACCGTGCTGGAACACAGAGCAGGATGCACGGTGGAGTACATTAAAAAAAAAAAGGAAGAGGAAATATGAGGGGAGACGGGATGAAAAAAGAAAGTTTTGCTGGTAAACTTGTGTGTGTGTGTGTGTGTGTGTTCTACCCACCTCTGAAGCGTTGACCCGTCCCTCCTGGAAGGAACAGCTGGAAGGGTCGTGGGTGCACAAGTTGCGGTACTTGCACCAGTGGCATCGGAAGGCGCTGTTCACACACGACAGACACCTGCGTGGACACACGTGCGGAGTGAGCGAGAGTAATGGAAAAGGCAGCGCGGTCAAGGAGGGGACAGCAAGATTGCCAAAGTGCGGGGGGGAGGAGGAAGTGCCACGAAGGAAATAAGCTCAGCTCCCAAGAGGGAACCTGCTGTTGTTGTGCCCTTGCAGTTGGCAAAACCTCTAACAGTTCGTGGGCCAAATTCTCCCTGCTATATATTAACACTGTGTGCAGTGTGTGAACAAGAATCTGAATCGGACAGAGGACAAGACTGAGAGGACGAACTTCATGATTCATAAGGACAAACAGGACATTGGCACAGTTTGAACCTGCAATTACCATTCGCGCGGCATTGTTTGTGTGTCACTGTGACGACCATCTGTTAGGTGTTGTGTGTGTTTGCGTGAATGTATTCATGTGTTTACGTATTTGTTACCTCTTTGGGGACCTTTCCTAGCATGCACACTTGACCACTAGTCGTCATGGAGACCAAGAACCTGGTCCTAAAGAGGCAGAGCCTCAATTCTTGTTGTTCGGTTAAGGTTAAGGTTATAGTAAATGTTTGTGGTAACACTTTGTTTAAGCTGTTCAAATGAATGAAAGTCAGTGTCCTACGAAGAACAGCTGAACAAACCTGTGTGTGTGGGAGGGTGCGCTTGTTTGTTTGTAAGCAGTCATGAACAGTTGTTGCACACTCGCTCAAGTTAAATATTCATCGGTGCAAAAGCCTGGGCGGGGTCTATGGCAAGGATTCAGAAGAGTGCGACTGATTCATCTTCAGCAAAACACTGCACACACCAAATCCAAATCCAATCTAATTTTATTTGTATACCAAACTTGTGCAGCCATCCGCCTCGGCCGGTTACAGTGAAAGGAAAAGATGGGGTTACAGAGGAGAAGTGGGGGTAAAAGTGAGGATTGTCGTGATATTTTTTACAGTGTAGAAGTGTTGTGAGTAAAGAAACATGAGGAGAAAAAGAACACAAGTTATTCTCAAGTGTGTTTTTAAGGTTATGGTGCGACATTAACTGGTTATGATAAAGGTTTAGGGATACGGAATACTGTGAGATGCAATATTGCCTGCTTGTGTCTGACAAAATGAAACAATAGATGTTTTCATATCGCGGGGGATAGCGACAGAATAGCACGGCACGCAACCGTTTCTGCACCCCCCCCCCGCTAATGTCCCTGCTGTGCTGCCGTTTCACTCCCGCTCTCCATTCAGTTACTTCCTAAATCGACAAGGTCTTTGGATCTCAGACAAAGAGAATTTGCCTCACTGGAATGATGAAAGCGGGAGCAAAATCAACGGCTGTCACTGAAATCTCCAATCCAGGGATTCAGTGCAACATCACTCAATCAGGGGCAAACATGTGAGGAGAAAACGAGCATTAAATCCCAGATGATGACCTATGATGGTAGAAGGCTCGGAATGTTTGAGAAGCAGGAACTTCCTGGGAGCCGTCAGTGATCACATTACATTACTCTTCACAGAGGATATTTTTAGGGGACGAGGGTCAGATGAGGTTAAGGGCAAACAATAACTAATTCCCAGAACATTGATTTAGTGGTTTTGTGCAGCAGGTCTGGAGGCATTGTTTTTGTTAATTAAAACAGAATGGATGGACTCAGAGAGAGCGAGATACTTACAGTTGGTGGACGCTGCAGTTGTAAAACTTGACCTCTGTGCTGATAAGCATCTGACCAGTCTCCTTAGAATTGAGTCTTAATTCAACACCTGACCAATCTGAAAGAGATTTATTAGACACTTTTTCATTATTACATTATTAATCGTTCCTTTCTTGGCGTTATTTGTCGTTGCCATGAACAGCAACCACAAATCTAACACGGGTGAGCTTGTTATGTTTATACTTAACATTACTGTGCTGCTGATGTCACGTATACTCGCATGTATTGCACCATATTACACTGAGCACAGTGCATGCGAACCAAATTACAACGAGCATTACTTGCGAAAGTATGTGTGAACAAAAATTAGCAATTTCCAGCCTCACAAACAATGATTACATCTGATCAAATTTAGTTTTCCCTGCATTTTGCAGAACAGATCTGGCTGCGCTTCTGTTCTCTGCGAAAAACAACCTCTTATCTCCTCCCCAAGGGAATACAGACTCCATAAATATGTGTGGTGTAGTGTGTGCATGTGTGTAGAGCAGCCTGGATTTTAGTTGACATTCAGTGTGTAGGAGGCTTGAATGACCCTCCGTGACCCGTTCTCTCAACAGCACCTGTTGGGAATCAGGCTCCGTTTCAACAAAAGTCTGTATATGCAGCTCATGGCTGACTTCTACCACTGTGCATTTGTCTCACAAGAGCTGGCAAACAAAGTAGTGCAGAGTTCCTTTCCACACAAAACCCAGGATTTCAGAGAAGAGTGTCAGCTATTTTCTTTAATTTCAAACTCTACGTCAGTCTAGTGCCCTCAGAGTTTCATCCAAACCTCAACTACCTCTCCTCTCCTCTCCTCTCCTCTCCTCTCCGCTGTACAATAAGTGTTGATGTGCAACAGATAGAAAGGCTTTGCCAGGGGACGGAAGACGGAGTAGGATTGTCGGGAGGTCAGGAGGAAGTGGCCCCCGAGGGAATGGACACTGAGCAAAATTGGAGGTATAAAAAGCACGGAGAGGCAACAAAAGAGGATGGAGGAACAAGGAAGATGGCCAATTGTTGGGAGGAGGGGAAGAGAGATAGATAGATGGATGGATGGATGGACGGAGGGATGGGCAGCTAGATGGATGGAGGAAAGGCTTACAGGGGGGATTGGTTGACATTTGCCTGGGGGAGAACATTCATATTAGTGCCTGATGCACCACTCCCCATGGGAGCTCTGGGCAAACAGGACTGCCATTTACTCAGAGGTTGGAGGATTTACCAAACCCCCAAAACACACAGTCATTTCCACACATGGCACATGATATATTATTCAGGATGTTTGTCTTTGTCACCCTGCAGCCATCTTGGCTGGCAAACAACAGGTATCTATTGTCAAGCGAATGGTGTTAGTATTCATAATGATGTTTATGATTGCAAATAAATGAATGCCAGGATCATGGTGGTATATAATGATGGAAATAGATGGAGGAATGCTTGAAAGGTCATGAGATTTTTATGAATACTACATTTGAGGTGATTAGCATTGCTATGTTTTCTTTTCAAGCACTCAGCGGAAAAGTTTTGCTCAACGTTGGAAATGCAGAGTTATACTCTAGATCAGTCATTACTGCCCCTGGTGGGCTGTGTAGTGAGTATACTGACCATTTATAGTCTTTGTTTTGTACCATTTGTACCACTTAATTTTAAAAAAATGAGGTTAATTGAATTATATCTTGAGTAAACAACCATCTACTCTCACACCTATGGTCCATTTAGAGTGTCCAATTTACCTAATCCCCATATTGCATGTTTTTAGACTGTGGGAGGAAAAGGCAAGAGTGCTAACCGCAACACCATGTGTGCACCGTGTGGCCCACCTTGAGTAAACGCAACAAATGGATATTAAGTAAACAACGAGTATTACTTTAATGACTTAGATATGCAGAGGTGCAATTCAAATTGTAAATGTTATATAAATAAATATAGGTGTATATAAATAGGTATATAAATAAAATAAAATAAAATAAAATAAAATAAAATAAAATAAAATAAAATAAAATAAAATAAAATAAAATAAAATAAAGCAAAGTAAAGTAAAGTAAAGTAAAGTAAAGTAAAGTAAAATAAAATAAAATAAAAATAAATAAATAATTGAGGGTCTATAATGTTATTTTTTTCCCAAGTATTTATCACGCAGTACATTATCAAACTGAAAACCACTTCCCTGCCCCTCGACCACGCTCAGGCACTAACCCAGCTGATTGAACCTGCATGTTAGACCATCACCTGGTCCAATATCAGGGCAGTAATGTAGTGAACTGCGGCTCAGCCACAGGCTGGGGCACCACAATCTAATCATCCATCAGCTCTAATGGGGCCCGGCCTTGTGTGGAGCACACTTTGCAGCCACAGCTGATTGTGCATCAGTGGGGGCTTGTTGTGTAGATGGCGGCTGCTTAAATTAGAAGTGTTGAATCAATAAAGATGTTTTAGAGTGTGCACGAAACAGCTAGCTCAGAGTAAAGGTCCATTCTAGCTGCCGCCGTCAGATTAGTCGACACTACAAATAATTCTTTTTGTGTATGTGACAGTCTGTTGGCTGTAGATACCTTGGTCGGTGGGGATGAGGGGGACGTCCTTGGCAGCAGGAGACACACAGAGAATCTGGTTGCCATTGACCTGCCCATCTACCTCCGTCAGGTTGCCAAAGGAGCAGGTGATGCCCGCAGAAAGGTCCGGAACATCGCTCACCTTCACCAGCAGCTGGACATGGGGTGAGGGACATAGCCATAGTTTGTTAAACACAGCAGTTGGGTAGGGATTAACACATGCCTAATTTAAAAAGACACATTACTGGTCAATGCATGTGATGACGCAACAGCAGTGTTGGCCACTCGGTAATGTATTACTGTAATATTAATACTTTACCCAGTAGCAAGTAGTTTAAGGGATTACAATTAAAAAACAGTAATAACATTACATATGTTAAGAAAATATAAGGTAAATTATTACTTTCTAAAGGAGTAATATGAAGTAAGTTAATGGAATAAACAATTTGAAAATACAATTTTTCAGAAATACTACCCCTATTCTAGTGATAAATCCAAATTGGTGAAGTATTCCTTTAATTGTTATTACTCTTCTCCTTGTCTCAGCACAGAGCACACAGTGAAACTACAGTGTAACTATTTACAAACCAAGTAAAATACACGGCATAAGAAACATTTGACATAAAAGTACATCAGCATTAAGTGTCACAGTGCATGTATGAGTGTTCTTAATTCATAATTGATTGTCTCAAGTGGTCATGGTGGCGGGAATGAAGGAGTTGCAGTACGTGTTTTTCTTAGCATAAAAGTGACGCTTTACTTTACATAAGCGACAGAACTATTGGGAAAAATCTTAATGTAAAAATGTAGCACATGCAACAGCGAGAGAGAAAAAGGCTCAAACTAGAAAGAAGAAAAGAACATTGCTGCAGGCAAGGCTGTCTATCCAAATGTTGCTGTGCCTTAAAATTGTTATCAGCAGCATAATAAGACCATGCTTGGATCTTAATATTTTATTTGAGCGTAGAATATACCATTACAATGTTAAAGACTGACATTGATTCAGTCAGTGGTTAATATATGGTGCGAAGCCGCATAAAAGGAAGTTGGGAGAAAAAAAAACAGACCACTTGGGAAATTCTATTACATATAGAATCACAAAGCACTCCTGCTCGCTCACTAATTCACACACGACGTGCAGAATATATGCATTATACCACACACACGCAGACAACACAGAAAGAGGCGTTTGAAGTCATTCTCTGGAGAGCAGTGACACCGGGGCTGAAGCATTCAGCTGTTCTGCCTATAAATAAATGCATTCAGCGCACTCAGGGTGTGTGATGTGGCTCTCCAGCCAAGTGAGGCAGCCTGGATAATTATCACCATGGCATTTCACAGCCTTGTTCCATTAGCTGTTATTTTTGGGCCATGCCGTTTGAAGTTTCTCTTTGTTTTATCTGCCTCTCACTAAACACCGCAGGGCTACTGGGACAGGCGAGGCAGCTGGGTAGCTTAAATGTAGGCCCTTTTCAAGAGATGCTGACTGTCTCAGTAGATGACTACACTGCCTCCCTCGTTAGTCGATGGTATATCCATTGAGAGGACGGATGATTTAGTTCCTCTCCTCTCTGCTGAGGACCTCTTGGCTTTCGCTCTTTTAGTTTCACCGCGTCGCAGAGGTTGTTGATGACAACAATCACAGCAATCAATGTCTTTTGTTCCCGGAAAGTCCCAGAGTAAACTGTCATATTAATTACACACAGACACTCGTCTTCTTAGGACACTTCCACTCATGTGGACAGCCTTAACAGCGTGCCACCCCTCTCCTTAACTGAACCACAGTTCAAATCCTGGCCCTAAACCTCCCCAGAAATGAAGTTCTGCATCATCAGGACCAGGTTTTGCTCTCAATGAGACAAGGTCAATGTTTATGACAGAAAAGTACACACGCTCTTTTTGTTCTCCAGCGATGATGATGATGATGATGATGCTGAGGATGACAGTAGTGACTGTATTGGCTGGTCTAATTAGTGGCAGAGGAGTTTTAACAGAGGAGATTTGATTCCTTCCTCTGCATTTCTGCGTCTCACAGTGCCCATATGAAAAGGCTGCGTTGTCATGGCGATAGCGGTCTGCCTCTGTGGAATTTGAGGACGGTTCAATGAGATGACCCTATTGCTTTTAGGGCTGACATGGAAATAAACTATCTGCAAACATGTTGTCTGATAAGCTGCTGTTTTGTACATCTGACAATAGGGCAAGGTTTACCGGGAGGAGGGGCTAGTTTGAGGGTGTGATATCATGTGGTGAGTCACTGCCACAGCTTCAGGCACACACACAGTTGTGCCTTACTCATTATTTTTTTTATTTTTTTCATGATCAACAATTAGTGCCGTCAAACACAAATCGCCCTGCAAAGAATGAAAAGTACATTTTATCCACACATGCACATAATGCAGCATCTACCAGACCTTGGACAGGCAGGGCCTTTCACTTGTGCTCTGTCTGCCAGTTCTCGCTCAGTCTAATGTGGAAATACAGCGCCGTACTCAGCTGCACTTGGACAACTTTAACACCTACACCTCCACCCACTCAAACATGTCTTGGCACACATATTAACTGCTCTGCATCAAGTGAGCATATGCACACTGAAACGCCCACGTAAAGCTCTTATGAACCTTCCCATCCAATGTTTATGCATCAACCACAATCAAGGCTAACAAACTGCTGTGTGAGATCATTTAGAATGTTCTGCCTCTGCGCGTGGGTTGGGAATATGCAGATTTTCGGCCTGTTATGGAGATCATCTTTCACTGTGATTTGTGCGAGCAGCGGGTGAGTTTGCAGGAGTTGCAGGCATTTCTGTGTGTGAGCACACCGTCCCCGCGCACGCGTGCGTCTGTGCAAACTTACAGGTACGCTGGGTTCTGACACCGCAATGCTGTCTGGGTACACCGTGGCCTTCACACACTGGTTGAGAGACGCGGCGAAACGATACGGCTCATCTGCGCGCTCACACCGGTTCCTCTGAGAGCAGCTGAGCAGAAAGGAGAGGGAGGGAGCAGAGACAGAAAGAGGGTTAGTGATATTTGTTTTCCACCTAAAAATAAAACAGAGGCTACCAAAGCTTTTACAGCACTTAGGGGAAAAAAAAGCTTTTAAAAGGAAGTTATAATAAAGTGTAACAGGAGAAAACTGCATGGGTGAATATGATTAAAGTTATAACGTTATAATGGAACATATGTTTTCAGATCCAACTACTGGACAGTGTATGGATAGTAGTGTGACTTTTGATCAACGACTCAATAATGTCTTCACAGACCTTTTCCTTCTTTGTTCCTCTTGTTCCTCCACCATTATTTTTTTGTTGATTTGGCCATAAATGTGACTTGCGCTACAGTCCTGCTATGTTACATCATTGTTAGCAGACGTTTCTTACTGAATAACATAAAACATAACGTGAAACAGTTTTACTTCATTGTTGGATTGCTCAAAAACATCAATTATGAAATTGACACTCTCTCCAGCGGCTTTCCAGTAAATACGAGTTACATAAACATGTCAGGAATGATGGCCTCCGGGAAACTGTACTCCCGGAAAACCACAGAAAAGTAAAGTGGTGCGCAAATGGAGTGGAAGCATTGCCTCCGGTGGGCGACGCACCGTGTTCACCATGAAGCCACAGGACTGAGCCTCACATGCCCCTAATCGACATATAATCGACATAACTGGTACAAATTATAAACCATATACTCATAAGAGACGCTAATAGTCGGATGGCACATCAAGTACCCTGCTACACCCCCACAATCCACATCATCCCTCATTACAACTCATCTGCTTATTAAAACTGTGTGTTTCCGCCATCCCATTACACCACAGGCACTCTGCCCTTACCCAGCCCAGAAGTGCAAGCTAACTAGCTGTCTGGTCATAGCAGCTCTAATTGGACACTGATGGGTCAGTTGCTCTCCATGGTGCTGATGTGCCACTGCAAGCTCTGCTGCCATTCTCCCTTGGCTGCTGCTAACTCTGTGTGTGTGTGTGTGTGTTTCTGGCATTCACACTGTCCTCAGTCCAAAACCTAGTCCTAATAAGGCAGAACCTCATGTCTGAGGAACTGGTTAAATGTATGGCTGTGTTTGAGTTGTGGTTAGGATTAGGCAGGTTCTGGCTAAGGTTAGGGACAACACTTTGTTTAGGCTGTCCAAATAATTAGAAGAAGAATGGCTGTGTGTGTGTGTGTGTGTGTGTGTGTGTGTATTTGGGCCCATATCATGTCTCTTTACCACACACTCTCACACATACCGACTTGAAGTTACATCTTCATCCACAGTCTCTCTGTGTGTAATTATGCTGTCTGAAGTTAAAGCCATATCTGACAGCCTCACATGAAGAGGCGCGCACACACACACACACACACACACACATAAGTGCTCCCTGGGGATTTTTAAGAGCAGGAAGGTGTGGAATTAATGTAGTAGTATGAGTCTCCCACTGGGAGAAGCGGGTGGGTGGGCAGTGCAAAGGGACTCTTTTTTTTCCATTTCTTAAAATTATAACCTGGTTCCCTCATTCAACACTCTGGGAGCTGTGCTAAATGTGACATGTACAATTTCTACTCCTGATATCAATTCCTTTTCATTTTCTGCATTTGACTCCATCACTTGGGCATATGCCACATTTTCTTCCCCTCATTCTTCTCTTTCTGTTCACGTCTTTTCTACTTTTGTCGCCGTTTTTTTTCACAAGTTAAAATTAGTACACCCTTATGAGCCGAGGTGTAACTCCACGTTGGCTAAGAAACTCAGTGCTTCCTTTCACGTCCACATTTGTAGGCACAAAATTATACTTAATGTGCTTTCAGGTGTGGGCTACTGTGACACAATGTTTTATGCATGTCTCTGAACCGTACAGGCACAGATACAAAAACCCCGCCTGGTCATTAACTGACAAAAAGCCCTGCATTGATTTTCTTCACTGGGATTTTTTTTTCTAAATAAAATTAATTTCAGCGGGGGAAGTAAAATTAAGGCGCAGCAATTGGGTGAGGCAGTGGGTTGGGAGGAGTGTAGGATGGCTGCTGTTGCCATGGTTCCAAGAGATGGCCATTATCTCTGTGTAGTTAGAAGCTGACCCCTTGCTTCTCTCATTAGCTGAAGTGCATGCCACTGGCTGTTGACTAGAATCCTGCCTTCCTCATATTCCCCCTTCTAATCTCCTCCTCTGTGCAGCCCCCACATCCTCCTGTCTGGCCTCGACCTGTCACTCAATGGCTTCACATGCTTAGAGCTCCATCATTGAAATTCCTGTGTGGAGGGAGCAGGGGCGGGGGGACTAACATGGAAAAATAAGGTGTTAAAAGAAGTGATAGGCAGAATGAATGTCTTTGTAACAAAAGAGAAACACACAAACAAGCTTGCATGCATATGCACAGACTGACAGTACAAATACATTCAGTCATTTCTGCCCGTCTCCTGTAATAAGCAGCTCATATCTGTTTCCCCTCGATCGGCCTGGGTGTTGTGCTCTTTAAGCCCTGTCCATGGTGCTGAAATATCTGCATGCGCCTCCATCATTACTCCTCACTGTCATGTGCAAGTCCACCGCAGGGTAAGGAAGTGGCAGTCACATTTTAATGCCCTCGTAAAAAAAGGTGAGCGGGTAAACAAAAACAAAACAAAACATGCACATACAAAGAAAAGCAAAGGCGTTTTCCTCCTGTGGCAGTCGGTTTGCACTGGTGCGTCATCTCATTCAGTAACCTACACTACATGTAAATGATGTGTAATGTGAGGCTGTCGATAGAAGCACTGTTTGAGGAGCAGGACGATGGTAGTATGGAGGTCACATCCCCGTGGGTCTGTTCCCCCAATGCCTGCTTTCTGATTCTTTTGCCCTCGACAGGCACGTTCAGTGTTAGTCTCTGCTGTGCCAAGCTTTTGATAGACACTGAGCCATATGAATACACACATTTATTCACACACTGCTACACAAAGACACATTGTCCCCCGTAGACATGGACCACCGCCATGGAAAAAAAATAAAAATTGCGTCTCCACACAAATGAGTACAAAGACATGTAATAAATATACACAATAAAATACAATCCCTCACATTTAATCCTTCACACATTTATACACACACATATACAAATCCTGGCCTTGACAGTAGAGGAAGAGAGGCAGGCGACAGGGGAGGATTTCTTCTTTTCTCTCTCTCCTCCCGTCGCCGTACCGCATCTTAGGACTTTAGAGAAAGTGCAAAGGTCTGTCTGATTGCAGCTCTTGCTGTGAGCACTGTGTTTAAACACAGGAGGGAGAGACATTTGAAAATCACCTCCCTTCTATCACTACACTGCCAGACCATGGAACGCCACACAAGAAAGGAAAATGAGAGCAGAGCAGAGATCCTTTTGGTGACACAGTGTGGGTTGTGCTTAGGGGGGTGAAGACGAGCAGGGTGGAACTAAACGAGATATACAGTATATAGTGAATATTTGATGGAACTTCCCTGGTCTTAATTGGTAACCAGTTATGTTGGGGAATCACTGGCATGTGGCTCTGCATTCCTTATAACACACACGTCAATGTAAACATGCATGAAGAGTGACTGCACTGGGACTTTGGGCTCCCCAACATGAAAAGAGGAATGATTACGTGAGCAGTGATGTGCAGGAGCTACACACACACACACACACACACACACATGCAAACGCTGCCTCCACCCATCAGTGTTTTATCCTAGTGAGTGATTCAGGGCATTTGTTTCTTGCTGCTGTATCCCTAAAGTGTTAGAGTATGCAGACCACAGGAGGCAAAAAAAATGGAAGAGGAATAAATAAAAGGGGAAAAAAAAAAAACCACCACAGAGATTGTAATCTTAAAAAGCCTAAGTTGCAGTGAGGGCTTAACACAATCTGAAACCAAGGGTCAAATCCACTAGAGTATTTACAGAGCCAGAGCATCTGTGGCTTCACACTGGAGTGTCTTGGCATTTTATTTACCGAGTACAGAGGAGCATTCGAAACATTTGGCATGTATGGCGGTTTTTAAAGGCAAAGTCTGTGGGAAACATTGCAAAGATGCAACTAAAATGCACAGATGTGTTATCTTCAATTGAAAATAGGTATTTGTAAGGATTCAAAGAGTGCTGGAAACATTTTGGCTCATGTAGGTACACCACCAAGCCAAAGTATTAAAGACAGCATTGCTCAGTGCTCTGCAACTTCACTTGTGTGGGCTGAGCTGAGAAAAAGCAGGGGTTTGTGATCATTAACTGCGTTATATACGCAGCCTGCTCTTCTCTACTGTACATACTGTATTTCAGCCACCGTGTTTCCAACCTGTACTAGATTGAAGAATCCATCGAAATATTGATAGACCTGCATGTACGTGATCGATATCTCATTAGGCACAATTGGTGAAGATGGATGTAGCCTCCCTCTGACTGCTAACTGGAGCTGTGGCTGATGAGTATGCCATTAGACACACAGTCTGACATCCACAATAGACCTAAGCAGCCACTTTCATTGCTGGCCTAATTGTTGTTGACGCTGGTACATTAGTGGAGATTTTATGGGCAGTGTTTCGACATCCTTGCACATCACACAGCCTAAACAAGAGAGTGAGTCCACGTTTAATTTGAGAGAGTACTTCAACGCGCAAGACACGCGGCGTCCCATCTTGAAATTCCTACCAATCCCATGCCCCAACTACCCCTGACTTTTCTGAAGTGTGCGCTCATTGTGCTCGCCACGGCCGATGCCAAACAAACTCTTTTGACTAATCTGTGAAAAGCGAAGAGACTGCTGTGCCATTCAGGCCGCCGTGTGTCGTTACTGAAACAGAGCTGAGCAGTTGTGTAGCAGTGATATGGTTTTTCTGCTCAGAGCAGTGTTGGATGGCTGGTTCCCTGTCTGCTAAACCTGAGCTGTCATCCCCAACGGAACTCGCACTTAATGCATGATTTCTGCTGCATATGTACTGTATAAGAAAACGTACCGTCACCTCATAATATACTGTGGTGCCGCCTGAAGCAACTCCCTGCATTGGTGAGCTGATGTCCTCGTTACTCAGCTCTTGGACAAAAGTCAGACTTGTGACTAAATCCTGATTCATCTCAGCAAAACCCGCCAGTCCTCTCCTGGAATGTATGAACGGGCCGAGCGGATGGAGGGACGGGAGAACAAAGCGGTGTGGGACATTTTAAGACGGGAAAGCCTCTTTTGTACGTGATCAGAGAGCTAATCCTACGGCGAGTTGAAGACGAGGTGAGAGAGCGAGAAAGGACAGACAAAGTATCAGCATAGATCCGTGTTTCTGGATTGTGGTCAGATGAGGGCTGAGCTCCTCTTTCACAGGCCTGCGACTGAAAAGCACTCAAGATGATGAGCCTCCTTTTGAGCTGCAATCAAAACGCTGCTTGGTTTTGTGGGCCTGCGAATGTGCGGCATCAAACGCTCTCTGTCCCTCTCTCTTATTCTCTTCCCTTCATTCTTATCTCTCTCCCCTCCTTTCTCATTCTTCACGCATTCACTGGATACCTAGCAGCTGCTGGTAATTAAAGGACTTTAGAATCTCACAACACATTGAATCAGAGGGAGAAGAAAGAGAGTGGAAAGACAGAGATGGCACTCCTGGACAGCTCAGCATCTCTCTCCCTGTGACGCATTCTCTCGCGCTCCTCATCATCACAAACCCAGCTAATGCACCTCTATGTTGCTAATTAGCCGCCTCAAAAAGCTGCACTTCAACGTGCGTATACGTACAAACATAAAGAAAAAGAGAAGGGGGACACTATATTTGAAGGATATCGTAGATGGCAGCTGGATAAGAAGGGAGGGGGGGGGATCAAAGTGGAGAGTGTTTATGTGTGGCAAGGCAACCACCTCTGGAGTGTGGCAGAGCTGATTCCAGAGGGGAGAGTGTCTAAACGGGAGCCGGCACAGTAGTGAAGTGTGATGAGCAGAGAGGAGATGAGTGGTAAAGCTCAGTTGCTGTGAGGCGAGTGGGGGAGGTGCACACAAACACAGGGAAGGGGAAAAAAGATAATTTTCACTAAATCAACAATGGCTTAGGGATGGATGATAGAGAACTGGAGATAGAGATGGGAAAAGGGGGCTGAAGGAAGCAGGAGTAATCACAGCTGTGGATGGCACCGCGGCTGGCACCAAATTTAATTCTGGCTGTGTGGGATGAGTGGAGCTCTTCACCAGAAGGGTGCAGCTGCTTTTTCTCCAGCACATACTCCTTTCCACTCATGGCTTTATTATATATTCATAGTCTTCAAGATAACAAAAACCCCACGTCACCAATTTATTAAGATGCAGATTTATTTTGTTGTGTCCCGACTCGTGTTTATAACTAATCAAGAGTCGAGGTTTGATCAGATCTCAACATTAATTGAGCACCTCTTGGTTAATCATCACATTTCACTGCTACTTCTCACAGGAGACGGCGGTTATTTTTATCGTTCTGGCCATCAAGTCTCTTCTGATCTTCATTATGTACTGAAGTGTTTTTATCGGCCACTTTGGCGACAGAGAGGTTGGTGTCAAGCACCACAGGCCACTGTCTGGCTCTGAACCAGGGCTTTTCTTTCCCAGAGACATGAAACTCAGATAAGAGGCATGACTTTAAGGTGTTTTGCACAGTGGAAGAAGCTGAGTCAAACACTATGGAGTGAAGGTGCATTCAAATGATCAGGCTTCACTGCATCTTTTCAACTTTTCCATTTTCATTTTGCAACGTTTCAGGTGTTTTGGCATTTCGACCGCTACTGATAATTCACATAGGCGCCGACACAAGTGGGCAAGAACAGAGATCGGTATCCGTCCAGGAACTTCTTTTATTCTTGGGATTATCTCGGTGAGATCTGACAAGGGTCTTGCCACACTCACTGCAGGGTCATGACAGAAAAAGGGCGATTAGAACCAGGCACAGGTGGTACGAAGGTGCTCAGCGTTGGGAGAACAGATGGCTGATCTGACATGAATCGAGGCGCTGACCTTTTCTCCCCACAGAACAGTACAGAGGTCCACACAAGTGTCTGCGCATGTACGAGGAAAACTTGAGCCCACACAGATGCACTCGCACTTTGAAACGCACGGACACACTATATAGTATTTACACACCAAACAGCTGTTTCCTCCTCACATCTGCTTCGGCGATAGCAGCTTTAAAACACCGCTAACCTTTTTATCACCGCGACCTCTTACATGTTATGGAGTCGAATTCTGAACAGTCTAAATGATTCCATTGCCCACAACACCTACACAAAAGCACATGATTAACTGTCGAGCACGAAGGCTAATGTTGTGGTAAATGATCTCTGTGTGAAGGCACGCAGACTGCAGAGAATACACCGCTTTAGTCCGCCCCTCCCATGCTGCCACAAGCACATGCAGAATTACCTTGTCGCTAGGCAATTATTTGTCCTGTCCCAGCTTTGGAGTGATGTAAATTACTTAAAGTGCACTTTGCAGGGGCCGCCATCAAGATAATGATGATGGCGGCAGTGCTCTGATACACATAAATATGCAGCTATACCTTTAAGGAGAGGGTGTGCGTTTCAGTAAGGGCCTTAAGTGGAGTCTCAAGATGTAGCAGCAAAGACGAAGCCCAGACGGATGCGCTTAAGAAAAAAAAAGTGAGACAGAGCGGAGTCTCTTCTTGCTCTTTTCATATTGTGCTGTGCTCATCTTCTGTCTTCCAGAATCCTCCAACCATCATTTCTTCAAACGACTGTCACTTCAGCTCCATTTACAGATGACTGCTGTCATGAAAGACGATTACCCTGTACGTTTTTTTGTTCCCCCACTCTTCTGTCAGGGTCTGTTCTGCTGCAATAACTATTCAGATCCAGCAGGTGTCACTCTGGAGTCTGGGCTGAGTTTTATGGCTTCTGTTGTTACAACGGGAGGTAAGTGTGAACTGACTTACACACAAAACACACAACAAGTACACTGTTGCGCCACTAAACGTGTCATTCAGGACTAATGAGTCTCTTTACAGTGTTTTTTTCCCCACACACGCACACATTAAGATCAGGTCACATGTCAGAACAGAGCAGCAGTCACTGTGACTGGCTCTGAGTCAGCTCCGCACCTCAGAGGCACAACTATCCATTTCCACTCAGACAGACTCCTCTCTTCGAATTTCGACTTGATCTTTGCGATAAACATGATGGAAAATGAAAGCCCCGTCTGCACAGTGAAACCGAGGGTCACATTGGGAGATGTCTTTGAGGGAGGGATACTCACATGTTATGCAGGACACACCAGCCACAGTGTGGATCCCCAGAGCTCAGGCACTCTCCACATGTCCCGTACTGCTCACATGACTCGATGGGAACTTGGGTCACCTGGAAGTATAACGAAAAAGGGTTGGGGTCAAGAAAACATCACAAGATGCACGAAAGAGAAGCCACGCAAATACCAAGAGTGAAAAGTAGAAGAAACAAACTCTTCAATCACTGGTAACATCCAAATATGGCAAAACTCAACGTTACACCTTCCTTCTTAGATATTAAAACGCGTCTCATGTATAACACTGACCGAGTAAACAGAATGATTTAAAGACTCGATCTGTGTCTGTGGCGCATTAAACCCCTGTACAGTACGTCAACGGGTGAGACGTCAACTGCTCGGGCAACTGTGAGGCCACAGAAACAGTAGTGAGCAGCTGGGATTAGCCGGCCGGAGAGGGTTGTTTCTCTGCCATCAATGGGCTCTTGTATGAACCATGGCATCTGTCCATGGAGGTAGAGCCTGTAAAAACACACCTGCACGTGAGCAGCGGCGAGCGACAGGCGCTTTTCTCAAGAGCATTCGGAACATAACGCCAACTTTTATCACGAAACTGTAAAATGCGGTCGGTAAAAAGTAATTAGTCCGTTGTACAGTTTTTTTTACTGTTTGTTTTTTACAGCAATTTTTAACCAGCTCATTTAATCAATTTACAGATGAACAATAACAACTACTGAATTGCTTGGGTGCAAAGATCAGAACTATGAAACAATCATTCATTTAATAAAGTTAAAAAGGGGACTGCAGCATATGTGTAAGTGCCGTTCACAGAGATACAGAATAAAACATGCAGTGAAATGAGGAGGATGCACTGCATCTTACAAACATACGATCCCTTTAAATGTCTGTCTACTTTTTCTCTTGCTTATTTTAACCATAAAAGGGCCAGAAAATGCCCTGTGAGTAAGTGCTTTCATCCATTTTTCCAGAATAGCTTTCAATATCTAGCAGTTATTTACAATTTACTACATGTTAAAATAGTGTATTTAAAACAAAAAACACTGTAGTTGTGCAGGAACACAGGCATTTTTCCAACTCTTTCCTCTCTGGTGACTAAGACCCTGCTTCGCCGGCTTCCTGATACTGTGCGAGTGAAATTACGGTAATGCAAAGGTGTCACCTGCGACGCGCTCGGCGTTGAAGGGTTAAAGCTGCACTGTAAGTCACCCTTGGAAATATGAATGACCGGACAATGATGTCAACGCAAAACGAGTTTTAAATGTCAACAGCAGAGACTTTCAAAAACCACTTCCAGTGGAAAACAAACAAGACTCCACACCCAGGAATCCACACTGAGCCGCACACCATATAACTTACAGTCCCCTGAAGAAAGACACAACATTTGTCGAAGCCTCGACAAATATAGGGTTGCAAATGTACATTGTGACGGACAGATTAGACCAGAGAAGCACAAGAATCAAACATCTCCTCTTAGATAACTTCTGAGATTGTGAGTCAGCTGAGCTGTGTGACACACACACAGACTGGGCCTGTTCTCAGCTGCTAGAAAACATGGACTCATCCCTCTGTCAGCAGTGTGTGCGCGCGCGTGTGTGTGTGTGTGTGTGTGTGTGAATCTAGCCGCCTGTCTGTCTGTCTGTCTGTCTGTGTCTGTCTGCCAAGCAAGGTTCTGTTCTCATGGCCCTCAGTCTGTTTGTGCAGCACAGCGGTCTGTATGATCCGGAGGTCAGTGCACACCAGTGTGTGTGTGTAGGTGTGTGTGTGTGTGTGTGTGTGTGTGTGTGTGTGTGTCTGTAAGTGTCCCATGGGGCTGCCTTGGGAGTAAATATTACACACTGACAGAAACTGCAACACAAACACCATGATTGCACGGCAAATGAAACGGAGCGAGAAGAAAAACAAAGGGCAGGACGAAAAAAAAAAAAAAAGCGAATTTCAATCCCTGACATGGATTCATTTTCAGTTCTGTCCGTCTATCAATTTCCCGGCAATTGCCTGGTTGGGTAATGACAGCGGACTCTGACAGTGAGCGTGTTCTCTGTCCAGCTCTGAACCCCAGGCTCAGATCAATGCCTAATAAGTGGCTCCTCTGCAGAATGTGTGGGAGTGAATATAGGGTGCAAATAACAGCTTTTGCATGTTTTTCAACTCGGGGAAATGAATCGTCGTATCACAACATGGGCTGGAACTAACTGTCAGCGAGGAAGAAATAACAGCTGGGTGTCCATCAGTGGATTTTCTAGATTTTAATGTATATACTGTAGTACAAAAAACATCATTTATCTCTGCAATTGCAGCTACTGTGAAAATAGTAAGCGCTATGTGTTCCAGTGTTTTTTTTTTTCCTCCTTTGTTTTGTCTCGTTCTCAAAAGCTCAATAACCCTACAACTGTCGGCCTGGTCCTAAACCCTGCGGCAAAAGAAAGGCAGACTCGGGGGACAAAGAAAGCCATTGACACGGCGGGACGTTGATAGTCCCTGCTCTGTGTGGCAGCTCCGCCACGGACACTCCTGTTAGATTAACCCCCTGTCACCTTAACACACTCTATCCGTGTGTGTGTGTCTCGCCTTGCTTCAGGACAAACAGGTGGCACGCTGTAATGAGCTGCGGTTGGGGTCACGTCAACAGCAGAAGCTGCGGCTGACGACAAACAAGCCCACCAGGCTCACTCTGTACATGCACATGTGTGTGTCCAGGTCTGCGAGTCCCTCTTAACCCCCCTGAAATCCTTCACATCTCGCGCACAAAACGTGCCAGGCCGAGGGGGAAACTTTACAGTATCACATTCACAAAGCTCCATGAAAGGGTTACAGCGTGGAGACAGCTGTCAGCAGTGGTAAAGTCAGGGAGGAGTGTGTGTGTGTGTGTGTGTGTGGGGGGGGTGGAGCTGTGGGCGTCCCTTGTGGAGCTGTGTCTACAGACAGACAAACACAGCCTGCTGTGCTGTCAGCTGATACAGACAGGGATAATAAAAAGGTACGGCGGGTAATATGGAAGGAGAGTGAGGCAAGTAGGAAAACAATAACCCCAGGAGGAAGAGCAGGTCAGAAAATACACAGAATGAGAACTTATTGCTTAGGATCCCCATTTAGTTGTTGTGCTGCAGCTGAATGAAAGCATGAAGGAGAACATATATGGTAGTCTTTAGCGACCATTAAAACTAAAGTAAACTAAAGGGTGTATAGTATATATGTATATATGTATATATATATATATACATATACACATTTAAGTGATTGCACATGTATTACAATTCATTTCTGTTCACTTTCTGCCAAATGGAAACAATATCATCCTAATCCAACACAACTGAAGGGCAAATAGTCTTCCTGGGAAGTCTTTTAAATCATGCAGTACAGAGAGTAAATAAAAACTGATATCTGAAATCATACATGCATGACAGACCAAACAGGAATAATAACAAAGACACTAAGACAAAGTACAGTACTGAATTCCTGCATATTTTTCCACATAAAATAATTGCAGGAATAATCTGGCTCTCCATATAGTGTTTACGTGCACTGTACATATGTCTGTGCTTGTTTGACTGTATTGACGTTTGCACCTATGTGGGCCAGTAGTGGAGATGAGGAGGAGGAGGAGGATGAAGGGGTGAAAGAGGGTATGTGGGGGATCACAGCAGCTGTTGCCCAGCACACGCTACAGTCACTCAACACAGCAGGGCTGCACAATGAAGCCCCTTCTCCCACTGTGTGCATGTGCACACACATGTGTGTGTGTGTGTGCCATAACGGATGTGCAGGCTGTAGTTCCTATGTTTTCCATGGAAGACAAAGAAGCGCTGCATGTGATCTGATATTGCCTCCAACTTTCTCTCTCTCCAAAGAACACACTCACCCCCACAGCTGACCTGAGGTAGACTGAGTGATGTCAGGGAGAAGAGCTGCTCTCTGGTAAACGAATGCTAATACAATTCCAGCTTACGATGACCTGAGCAGGGGGTTTTCAGAGAGTGGAGTTCCATGCAGCAGCAACCTGGGTGACTGACTCACAGCTGAGGGCTAAAACAACAGCTTCCTCTCCTTCACAGGCTCATCCTGAATAGCCTTCAGCTTCTATTGTTATTGCTGTTATTATTGCCTCCTCTAATGCAGTAGTGTCAAGTGTGTTACTGAAACCTACAGCTCCGGATTTGGGTTTTTCTAGGAAGCCAGTAAAAGCTGCAACATCATTTTTGGTGCTTTTTTTTTGTTGTCGTTGATGCTATAATTCTGTGAACAGAACAGATAAGTTGAAACTATGTGTATGCTGCATCCTTCATCTAAATGTGGGCTCTGTCAGGCAACACTATCAGACCTGACTGGGGGAGTGTTTGATGTGTGCAGCGGCGGGTGGTAGCAACAGCTGGGTTTTCTGAGCAGCACTCAGAATTCACTTCTAAAAAACTTCTCACGGGCTTATCTTCATGTTTTCCGTCGTACTCCAACCCGTTTGGAGACTCATCTGTCTTGACGTGAAACTAATCAGTCTCAGAACCTCGGTGCTTTCCTTAAAATGTTGGTTTTCGGAACTGAAATGGAGCCACGCCAGTGTCAAAAGGGCTAAGAGAGAGTCGTGTGGGGCTGAAAAATTGCTAATAAACTAATTTGGCACCGTTTTGATTGTAGCAGACACACATTTGTATTTAGCTTTAATACACTATCAACGCTTAAACATATCAAGGCAAGCCATTTATATAGATATGTATATAAAACCGAATATCTCCTGCCACCTTTCCTGTCATTGTGCAACTTTTGCAATTAATGGCTTATTCATGTTGCAGTCCTGAGGGAAAAAAAAACCCCACCAAAACAAAAGCAGAGGTGACAACATATTTTTTGCCACCTGTGAAGACAGTGTCTGCTTCTCATTTCCAATTTCATTGTGAATGCAGAGGCACGTAACAGAGGATTGAAGCATTTGGCTCTGGCAGCCGCAAGAGGCTGACAATATATATGTACATTTGAGAGCATCAGGACTTTCATCAGGTAGTATGTCTTCGTAGCTGAGAATTAATGGTAGCTCCCTTACAGCTCGTCCGCCCTGCTGCCCGGAGACCGAGCCAATGATCGCTGCCTCTGTGTGATGGATGGGGGCACAGGGGCAGAATAGGAAGAAAAGACGGAAAGGAAAAACTGAAAAAAGAAAAATGGGGATGAAAGAGGACAGAGGAGAAGAGAAAATGGCCCATTGCTTTGTGTTCTGATGAGATCTGGTCTCTGCGGTACCAGATGTGCTTCACCATGCTGAGTGAGAGAGAACGCAACAAAAAGAGGAAAAATCCCACCGTTGCCATTAATGCCGAGGAAGCTCTTTTGCAAGTTGTTGCCAAGGCAACAGGCTTGGCTCTGACCCCAGGAACAGCCCCGCATCCACCACAATCATCACGACTTCCCCCAACTTCGAGCAACGCACGGTAAACAGCTGGCACCTCTGGGACTTCCTGCCAACTATACCGCGAATACACGCACACGCACGCACACACACACACACACACACACACTGGTGATTCCTCTAAACACTATCCATTTTTAATGAGAATTAGCCAGGCGACCACGTCACTGGAATGCGACACATCGATCATGAACACAATCCCTATTCCTGCAGAGGGAGAGGGGTGGGTTTGACACACACACACACACACACACACACACACACACACACACACACACACACACACACACACACACAAAGGCTGAGCAAATACTTGCTGCTGAATGAATGAAAAGCAATAAAAATCTCCAGGCCCCAGATTCTCTTCAGCTGCACCCACAAACTAACATGTTTTAGTTTTAAAACACATCACCTTTGCTGATGTGCTGCCTGTTTAAGACACCGAGGTTGCATTTTTAGCCCATCAGACAGAAAATAAGATGTTGGATGGAAAGAGATTACACGGCCTGGGATGCTTGGAATCAGCAAGACCAGGACCCTGACCCGGCCTGCTGGCAGGATAATTCACATCCCTGATGCCTGGTCCTGCAGGTGGTGGGTCCACAGGGTGACGGTTCCATGTAATTTCTTCCGGCTGTGCAAGTATGAGGCGCACAGTTAAAGCAACTGCACCTGCAAGAGATGGAATTCTTTCACACTAACAAAAACACTGAAAATAATAATCGGAAAAATGTTTTAGAGGTGGATTTGAAAGATATAAATTGAGAATTTATTCCATTTACAGGTGGGTTTCTTTTACGGCATGAGTGTGAGGGTCAGGCATTGGTTCAACCAAATCGTCAATAATCACGGTAAGCTTGGCTGACTCTGGGAACAAAGGTGAGGGGTTCTGTCGAAGTGTTGTGTCTAGTCTGAGGATAATCAGGCCCCGGGACTCGCACCAATTACACCCAGCTTGATTAAGGACAGAAAAGGGCCATGTGCGTGGTCGTTGGGGGGGGGTTGGTGCGGGGCGCTGATCCCTCGGAGGCCTCAAGTTGATGGTGTTAAGACACCACAACAGCTGGGCGGCTTAAACCCACACTGCGAACACGAACTGGAACAAGTAATTAATTACAGCCACATGCATTCATTATGACAACACATAAAAAAATCCTCCCATCATGGACATTAAAAAAGCTGTGGGGTTGTTATCAGCTGCTCACTTCTCCACTGACAGGCTCTGCTTTGTGATTCTAGTTTTATTTTAGTTGCTGTTGCTGTTACATCTCAGAGGGCGCCTGACAAGTTGTTTGAGAACATTGTTTTTCTTCAACTGTATACCATTTATTAAAGAACAAAGCCGGTAGTTTCTGAATAAACAGAAGACGGACACAGAATGAACTGCAAGATACAGAGCCGTTTCATATGGTCGCTCAGAATAGCAGATTTGAAAGTAGGGGAGATAGCATTCAGGGCTGATATTACTCATTGATTTTAAAAGGCCAAACCATTAATGGGAGAAAAGGCAAAGGCAGGATGAAATGATGAGCCCGGCCTCATCTACAAACAGCCGTCCTCTCGACTCCATAAATGAATTTGCGTGAAAATGGGGGCATTTAACCTTTACTGTCACAGCACCGCTTTCTCCGCCTATTTTCTTTCTCCGTGTTTCTCCCACTCAAAGACAGAAAGTACATTTTTTTCGTTCCTAGATTTGGTCAACTGAAAACATCAAAATGCCATGTGGCACTGCAAGGCTGATTGTGAAGGGGGCGAAAAAAAAGCAAAGGGATAATCAAAGAGAGGCATGGCAAAGCCAACACAACAACCGCGACAGCTTCACTAACGCTCTGAAATGATACTAGACTGCAGTGGAAATCGAACCATCACAGTTTAACAAAGCAAAGATGCTGCCTCCAAATTCCCATGCCAAACTGCATCTTAAACCTCTGTCATCGCTCTTTTTCAACCTGTATTCTGGCTTCAACAACCACAACACCACCACCACCGCCGCCGCCACCTCTTTAGAACTGATCCCTGGCACCTCGTCAGAAGCAACAGACTGGTAGGAGACACACTGCCCGGCAGGAGAGAAAGGGAGTAACAGGTCAGACGTGTGCCTTCTGACCGCAGCATGAACTCTGAAGCTGAGTGGCCATTATGTGTGAATGCTGACCCAAGAATGATAACCATGTACTTAAATTGGAAATAATAGAGTTCAGTGAGTCCTTCATGACATATCTGGTGATGAACTATGATTGTTGTGGACTGTGACGGCATTAATGTGGCCTCTTTTACTACACACTCTCTGTGGCTGCTGTTGCTTCCACTGCTATGTCTTGTTTTCACAGAAAGCGAGTCTGCTGCAGTCAACGATAGAGTTTGCCTTTGGAAATCCTATGAATATCCTCTAGACCCCAACATCTAAATCCCAGGACTTTGACATTCCTGTGACCTGAAAAGCTCTGGAGCGCTTTTATTTTGACACGTGGAACTGGACGTGTTGTGTTTGTGACGTGAGCTGCAGCTGTAGATTGACATTGTGGTGAAAGATGATCGTTCCCCGTCTATTTGGAAATGAAAATGTGCTCGTCTAGTGTAACAAAAAAATAAAAAATAGGTGAGACTTGCATTTCCAAAAAAGAAAATGCATGAGGCGCTCCCAAGACGGCAATGTGGCTGCTCATATATGCCTAATTAAAGGGAGGACGTTCTGGGACACAGATGCGCCGCACAGTGTGGTATTTTCTGCCTACGGTATTTCTGCCACTGCTACCTGAACGTGAGGCATACGTGTGATTATAATTATTAATGTACATCATGTCATGGATCGGGTATTAGGTTCAATTCATCAGTGTGGCAAAGAGAAAACCGCACAATTCCCTTGAAGGATGCAGGTTTTTTTTTTCCCCCCTCAGCCTCAGATTCTCATTCTGTCAATAAAGACGGATGAAATATTCATCCTTTATCTTGTGTTTTGACATACACTTAAACCTGCACTGGTGGTAAGTCACCCCTCGCTCTCATGCATAACACACACACACACACACACACACACTGCACATATGCACCACCAAGCCATTGAATTTCAGTTGCCCCTTGGACTGGAGGGCAACTGTATGGATTATGGACAAAATGCAACGGTCTCGGGATTGGACGGGATTGTCTCCTAATCTCTGTGTGTGTGCATGTGTTTGGACATTGCAGACGGGAGGACTGGAGGGAGAAATCACAGGGGGGCTAAGAGGCAGCAAAGGGAGCGCGACCATAGAAATAATGGAGTAACGGAATCGACCTGTGAGGAGGATGAAAAATCCAACCAGTCAATACAGCTAGGAGTGTATCAATTATGTATGGCTTCAATCCTCTTTTTTTTTTGGGCAAGGAGAGGAGGGGAATACTAAGACTGTGTGTTTGTGTGTTTTGATTGTCTTTCCATCAGCTGTGCTTTTTCTAAATGCACTGCAGACAACGGACGCTCTGGGTTTAAAATGCCCACAAAACTGTTCAATAACTCATATCAAATACAATATTCATTATGATAAGCTTGAGCGAGGAATTTGACTTTCAGCTGCTTCTCGACATTTGTTTTTTTTTTAAATTCTTTATTCATGATGGCCTTTTCTCTGCTCAGTTTATTAATTACTTAACGACAACACAACGTCAAGCGCAGCTAATGACACCTCCAGAGCCTTTATTGCTTTTCACATCTCATGGTCCACCTCTCGTATGAAGGTAAATGTGTCGAGATTGATGCTGGTGAGCTGATCTGAAACTCCCTGTGGCTGCTTCGCGTCATCTCCCCAAACCCACTCTCCTTCCCAGCTTCACTCTCCTTCTCTGCTCCCAGTCAAGGTGGCCTCTTTGCTCAGTAATTCAGGCAGGAGGCTAAAAGGAGGAAATTACATCCATGCTGCCTGGCCACTTTGAACTCTCAGCCTCCCTCCATCCTTCCCTGCTCACTGGCAACAGCTTTAAAAAGGCCCACACTGACATTTAAGAGAGGGAAACAGGGAGCTGTGAAACTGCCTGAGAGTATTTGTGAACTTGTATGTGTGAGCGTGCAACGGCAGCTATAAAAGGAGACACAGTGACATCCCATGATGAAACGTGCCGCTATACCTACGCTTTAATTCGATTTTTACGTTATTTTAGCAACTCAACTCCATTTTCGGCCTCTTTCTGAACGCGACGCCCGTCTGTGTGTATTGGTGCGTGACATATGCATATTACGGGTGCTCAAGTACTTCTATAAAAACTGCAAATGGCACCCGGCTTCCACTCAGCCACCGTCACGATGAACTGTGCACTTCTTTTGAAGGCACAGGTTGTCTAAGCAACAGCCACTCTAACGCCTAATATGACTCATTAATACATTAGCAGTGGGTTGGAAACATTTAGTCACTTCTGGTAAAATGGTTAAAGATGGAAATTGCTGTATATACAGTGGCGTCCACATAGGTTTGTCCCGTTACGTCCATGTCCATGTCCATGAGTCACAATGTGAGGCCTCAATGTTAGATCTATCAGCCTTTGCTTTTCTCCGTGAAATTTAATTGAGCTGTTTTTTGACTTCTTTTCCTTCCTGTCAGTTGCCCACATGTCTACGCGATGTTCTCGCTGTTTGTCGCTTCACTGTACCTGCTCATCTTTCTGCGTACGTCTCGTCTTGTCTGTCTCAGCCCGGCGTTCCTGCGTGTCTCTCAGCGGGAAACCCAGACTGTCAATGCAGCCAGTAATGAGGTGTATGCTCCAGTCAGCATGTGAGGAGTTAATAAGGAAAGCAGCACAGGCCATCACACATCAACAGGCATGAGTGTGCACGTGTGCACGTGTGCACGGGGAGGGTGTGAATGGCAGGGAGCCTCCCTGGCACACTTAGGGCTGTCTGTCGACCATTGGGGGTATTGATTTGGAGGTGGAGACAGACAGAAATGAATTCAGTTCCACAGAGGGACTCCATACTACGTCTGTCTGTCTGTCTGTCCGTGTGTGAGCGCGTGTGCACGTGAGCATGTTTGTTCTCTTTGTCTCAGTGTCTCTTCCGGTGCACATGATGTACATACAAATGAAGGGTTCGGTTACACCCCACTGCTCTCGGGGTTGTTGCTTGTGCAGCGAGTGTAAGCCCCCGTGCGCGCGTGTGTGTGTGTGTGTGCGTCCGTGTGTTTGTGTGTTTGTGTGTGAGCCCAGACAAATGTTAATTTGTGTACATGCGGGATGAGAGACAGACAGGGAGGAGGAGCGTCGATAACTAGACTCAGGTGGTGAGGGACGCATCTAATTCCAAACTGGGTGTGTTTTCAAGTGAGCGTGTGTGTGTGTGTGTGTGTGTGTGTCTCTTTATGGGCATATGCAAATGTTTATGTTTGTATTTGTATCACACACAACCCACTCCTCAGCTGGACCGAGTGGCGATATGTAAATGAGAGTGTACGAGTAGGACTGAGGCTGAAAGACCTCTTCAGACCCCGTAACAGTGCCAGTGATTTGATCCAATTTGATTTCATAAAAAATAAAAAAATAAACTGTACAGAGACAAAGGCTATGGGCAAACATGCTCCTGCGGTGGAGGGACAGTTATTAGATTTAACCACAAAGAAACTCTGTGGGGTGAGAACAAAAAGGAAAGCAGTGACTGATCTCCAGCGGTGTGTCTAAAAGTGCCTGGCTGTCTTTGTTTGGCAGAAGAGGAAAAAAAAAAATCAACATAATGAGCCAAAACTGCCTTTGTGTCTCACTCTCTTTCGTCGCTCTTCTCTCTCCACCCTCTGTCTCTTTTTCCCTCTCATCCCTAGACTCTGAGACAGCTGCTTCTGAGCGGCCAAATTAACTGCTCCCCAGTTGCTTTTGGAAAGTGTGAAATAATTAAGTGTTTTGCCTCTGAGGTGGTACAGTTTGTGGCACTTCTTGGTTCCACACATGAACTTTACAAGAAAAAAAAAAGAAAAAAGCTCAGGATGCTGCCTCCACTGTGGATAAAGAGAATTTGACTACCACAAATCTGTTGTGTCGATTTTACATCCCAAATCCCCCACCCAGCTCCTACGGTCACTCTGTGGCCCTATCTATTACCACCATGTGATCCTTGTGGCTCCAAATATCCGACGTACAAGTCTCCATGAAGGGTAACATTTCAACAGGCTGTCAGCAGATGCACTGTTTGAATCACGGGTCTCATCGAGCCTGATCTCTTTCTAACACTTTTCCTCCAATGTTGCATTGGAACATGTGCTATTCATTCCTGCTCATTCATCTTCATTCAGTGTCAGAGAGCGCGCGCATGTGAGTTCTAGCACCTCATGAGGACAGAGTGACAGCAAGCCTTTTCTCTCATATCCGTCACGCACAATCCTTTCATGAGAACGTTATATTTCAGTTAGGAACACTTATGTCATAATTAAACTATTTATTGTTTAGCAATTGGCACCGACGGCTCCGTGGGTCGGTCAAACAACGCGCTCAGTGCAATGCAGGAAAGCCCCCCCACACAAGAACAAGCTCAAGCAAGACATAGAATAACTTTTACATTGAATAACAAACATTCCAGCGTGTCAAAACTCTGATCTCTGAAAGATGAAGGCGGCAAAGCTTTACAAGCAGCAGCGGTGTGTGGTTAGTATAGCAAGAGAGGAGTGAGGGGAGGAGTGTTATGGAAATGGTCCGCCTTTAAAGTGAAAGTAGCTGTGATTGGAGCGGAACTAATAGATTGTGGTCAGCTGGCAGTCAGCTGATTACAGCTGGGGCATCATGTCCTGCAAGAAGGCTTCATTTCACGAGGAACCAAATGGAACATATGGGGCACACAAACTGTATGCCTAAATAATGTATAATAACATCATTTATGTTTATGTAAATTCTAATTTTGTATACTAAATGTATACAAACGGGAACGTTGACCAGTGACTGATGGCATTTGAAATAATTCATTTGGATTGACTACGACATTGAGATAAAAGAGTAAGCACCGGCAAAATAGGTCAGAAGCCACTGGATCTTGTAGCAACACAGTCTTTTGAGCTACACTGTATTCAGTTAGCTTTTTATAGCCAGTTCAAGATTTTAGGTTCCATACTTTTGTATTATTTTTAAGTTTACAGATAACTCTCCCCCACAGCAAGAGCGCTAGGATACCAATGAAGTCCAACAAAACAAAGATGCACACACAAACAATACTACATCACTAAAGCTCAAGCTGATAGCTTTGTTGAAGTGAGCCACAGGAGAGAGGAGAATGGCATTGTGGGAATGAGTGCTCCCATTGGACGGCGCATTGACCGAAGAGAAGAAAGGGAAAAAGTGAGGAAAATCAGAGAAAGTGTTGCACAACTAGAGCGAGAAAGTGAGAGAGAGAGAGTGTTTCTCCTTCCACTGGGAAGACGAAAGGGTTGAACTGCCATGGGTATCACATCAAAACGAGTATCTCTCCTGCTGGAGCCTATTTACAGAGACTGGCCTTGTGAAGGACAGACAAAGAGTATATTGCAGCCCTGGAAGCATGACTGCATCACACAGTCAAATAAACACACACGTAGACCACCTGAGGCTCTGCCAAACTGCAGCAAATGAACCAAGGCTCTGGTTAGAGCACACAACAGGCAACAGTGACAAATACGAGAAAAATGCACGCGTGCAAGCACACATACACGTTTATTTATCACTTTAGAAGACAGCTGGTGGTTTTAGTGGAGTGAGCTGTCAGCTCCCCCAAAACAGGAAACATCAGTCTGCAGAGTCAGACTGAGACTTCTATATAAACACCTGCGCTGCAGGGTTGGGGACCAAGCCTGCATGCTGCTCGCCACTGAACCAACTGAATTACACTCCTTTTTGAAGATTGTAGCCCCATCTCTGAGCTACAGTGGTAGACAACTGGCACACACACACACACACACACGCACACGCACACGCGCGCAGACACACAAAGAGAGTGAGAGAGGGAGGGACACATTTACTTTACTCTTCGTCTGGTTCCTGACAAACCCTGTCGTGATTCCTTCAACCAGCACTCATGTTTCTCTCTGACACTCTCTAGGCTCTAATTAGGCTTGTAAATAATTATTGCAATTAAAGCCTACAATTAGGAGGAGTGAAGCACTGCCATTAGTTTCACAATAAATGTCATGAGCATTCTGCATAGGCACAGGGAGGAAATAGACAAATGCTGTGCCATTAGAGGCAGACAGACAGAAAGAAGGGGGGGGGGGAGGCATACAGTATTCACAGCTCTTAATTATAGAGCTGATTATTCTGGCAGGATAGCTCTTGGACTACTCTTTTTGGCACACAACCACAGTGATAATGTGGACCTGCAAACGCGTAGACATGTACTGTGCATACATGTGAACATCATACACTCCTAAATCATCAGTGTACATATCCTTACATCGAAGGTATTCTGAATTCAGCACACAGACAGCAGCAGCACTTGCTGCAGGATGAAGCCGGAAACTGGAGCTTAACCAGAGATTAACAGCATTGTCATAATGAGAGGCTTTAAAATAGGTTCAAGGACATGTTTATTTCTCGCTTAGAAAGAGAGAAAGGAACCTGCGATTGAGGTTTACAGTGTGTTCAATTTATCAAAAACAGATTTATTATTTTTTATTATTTACAAATTCTGCCATTCCAAAAAAAATCATTGATCCTGTCCAGAAGGAAAATTGTTTTCCTTGTCAATACGGGAGCAATGGCCAAATGGAAAACTGTAAAGAAAGAGGTGTCAGGAAGTCGGAAGATCAGGTATCCTTCTCCTCATTATCTCATATTATGTCACAGGGCCAGTGGGGGGAGTGGGGGGAGAGCGGGAGACAGCCGTGAGGTCTGAACTGGTATTAAGGGATGTGCAGATGCACATTATTATAAAGCCAAACCCACCATCGGGTCTCTCACAAGAGTCTTGAAACCAAGTCATGGTGGACTTGACATTATTGAGTCTATGTGTCGACCATTTTACCTGAAGCTGATGTCAAACAATTGGGCACTTGTTTTCTGACAGCTGCACACTTTGCTTATATGCAGACCGCTGGCCTCGTCAATGAATTCACATGGACGGATGGATGGATGGATGGATGGATGGATGGAAGGTAATTGGGGGTTCAAGCAGGGTACTGGAGGCACTTGCTTCTATTAATTAACAGCATGATGGGGACTGACAGGATGTGTGAAGCTATCAAATAATGAGGTTAGTATTGGCCAATGGTTCCAGGGCACAAAACCCGATTAACACTAATCCTGGCTTAAGTCAATTAACAATGCCTGCATGGGGACTCATGCAAATGAGATGCATTTGTTAGGTAGGCCAGCGCAGGGGGGGGCAAACAGGCCTCAACATTCAGCCTTGTAAAACATAGCCAGAACATTGCAAACCGCGAGGAGGGACAATTATATCAGTCATCATGAGAAAGATATTGTCGCAATGTGTTGTTAAGCAAACTAATGCTGTAAAAAAAAACATGATTCCATGAAGGGGCGTGTCTAACTGACCTGCTGAGTGACCCCTTCAGTTTGATGAACAGTTTCAGTCAACCCTTGAACTTCCCACAACCTCTGACTCTGCGATGCTGAGAGACGCGTCATGAACAGATGAAGCACACATGCTCTAACCAAACATATGGAGCATGTGTGTCAACATAAGAGCACATGAACCCTCCCAACATGTCTGATTGGGGCAAAAAATAGACCGCAACCGCTGACAAGCCCGTCAAATGGGAAATAACCTTGTTACGTTTGTAAACTTTTATTGAAAAAGTAGCTCAAACCACAGTGTTCCGCTCCAGAGCTACAACGTCGTTTCATACAGAACCATGTGCCAAAGACTAAACCTTTTAAATGGCCAAGAGATTGCTGTAATGGGAAATGTGACTGGTAAATGTGTTAATTTGAGATCCTGGCAAACAGATTAAAAATTAAAATACTAAATAAAACCTTAAGAGAATAATTCTGAAATTTTTTATTTTTTTTTTTTAAATACTGGAAAAATACAATTAAGGCGATCTCGCATGAACAATGGATAATTACACTACTTTATTTTCTTACAAATAAAAATAAAACAAACAAAACACAGACTCAAAGCTCCTTTATTTAACCAAGCTTTACAAATGGGACGCGCGATGAAAGTGGTTTCTTCAGAATGAAAAACCTAAATCGCATCATCAATAAAACTGCATGTTGGTATTGATGGGGGAATTCATCCTAATTTGTCCAGGTGTCGATATCAAGTGAAGCCGTCAAGGAAGGAACAAAGAATCAAAGGCCATGAAGTTTCCGAGCTCCAGGCCTCCGTGTGTACAACGGCAGAGCACCTGGCTGAGGAAGCCACTGAAGCCAATTGATCACCCCTATGGCTTCCACACTGACCCTGCTGCTGCACTTACATCTGAGATAAAACACACAACCCGCTGATCTATCAAGGCCAATGTTTGTTGTCCGACTGGTGGGGAAGCTCTTCTGGAGATGTGTATCTATTGTTCAAAGAGAAAGTGTGCAGCATTTTCCTATCCACAAAGTACGGATTCATTCAAAAAAAAAAGTAATCCCTGTCAATCATCCTTAATGAGCCACCAGAGGCGTGCGGCGGTGTTAGTATCTGCAGAGACGCTGCTCACTGTCAGCATTGACTAGGAAGCTGAGGTAATGACAGACACGGTACCCAAGATATGCATTCTGCATTAGCCGCAGTCACAATGGTCACACTGGACTGAGGCAGCGTGACCAACCTAATCTGTTTACATGCAATTCTAGTTAGCAAGTTAATTCAGCCTGCATACCCTACCTATAAAGACAGGTGGTGGCCATGATCAGATGCAGATGTGTGGTTCCCGTGTGGCTTGCACATGGCATCACAGAGCCTCGTGCACGTCAGGTCAGCCCCTTCATACAAACTCTGGTGCTGACTTTACGGCTGGTACTGTAGTATAGAGCACCTCCTGTAAAGCAAACCTCACTGATAGCCTATGATTGGTACAATATATCCGCAAAGCCCAGCCACAGATACTACAGGGGACCGAGGGTATTTTTAGGAACTTGTGAGAGAACTATATCTCTCATATCTTTTGGGATGCAGGAATACATTTCACAAACAGAGGGAACGGAGGATGATATTCATCATTCTGGTTTCTGAACCTCAGAAAAAAAAAAAAGTGAGAAGGAGAAGTCTGTTGCAAACTCACTTCAGCATATCCCCTTGCTCTTTGATTGAGGCAGCCGACTTTCAAAGATCCTCCGTGCTCTAATGGTGGGAAGTCAATTTACTGTGACTCTCTGAACAAGTGACACTGATGGACAGATTGGTCGGACACCGAGAGATAAGGGTCGGCGGTCAAAGCCTTGGTCTTGTTTATTCTTTGGCAGCTGCAGGCTCACCAATCTTTTCTTACTCAGCTATAAGAGCAAACTAACAAGTGGATGAGAGGAAGATGGGGCTCAGGACAAGTGGACACAATTGTCCAACCCTCTGTCCATGTTTGCCCTACAGTTGTGTCCATTGCTGCTTGATTAATTGACAGACTTCACCCCTCTCCAGTGGATTATTCCTCTATCTTCAATTAGTTAAGGAAGCAAACACCTTCTGGTATGTTCTGGAGAATTGGGCTTTCAAAAAAAAAGAAAGAAAGAATATCACACAACAACGCACACACATATGATTAGCCTGGATATGGGCCAGTCCAATCTTTTTTTGTTTTGGATGGTGTCAACAGAAAACCCAGGAGACAAATGTCTCTCCACCGACACTGCTGTTAGACGCTTTTTTTTTGGTCTGCTTGAGCCGTCACACCTACAGTGCACAGTCAAAGCCCTGGCTATGAGCCATCACGTGTTCCACGCCCATTAGCACATAAAATCAGCATGTCCTACACTCGGAAATCCTGCATAATGATGAGCCAGTAGCATGTCAGCTCATCTAAGCCAGGACAAGGTGTGAATGAATCCTATTTCCTCCTGTCTTGATAAGCACTGAACCCATTTTCTTCCCAATCTAACCACACCAACCAAACAAAGGGTCTGGTTGGAATAAGGGGAAGGGGGACGGAGATCGGGGAACAGGCTGAGTCGAGGCCTCATGGGGGAAAAGAGTTAAGAAGAGGAGAGAATTCATGCATGTATTTCAAATTTCACAGATGAGCACCTGGAAGAAATTGCCAGATTTGGAAAAAAAAAAAAAGGAGGTCTTTTCTTTTGTGATAATCTTTGAGCTGTAATGTTGCTGTTCAATACATGGAACCGGCTACGGGAGGACGGACGTGTTTGAGGATTGGAGACTGAGGGAGTTTAATGCTTTTAAGGGGAAAGAGCGTATTGGAGAGTGACAGCAGCACATGGCTGAACTGTGTGTCTGTCCATGACAGATGAGTCTGTTTTACAAGCTAGCTCCGTATCCCTCAGTTGGTCATGCTAACAGGAATTTCACACTTATAAAGAGTTGGCAATTAGAGGACCACAGCTTCAATGGGAATAGTAAATCTGTTAAAGTCTATTATGTCTATGTCTATTCATTTGTGCCATAGCTATAAAACTTTACAAAAATCCGTTGAGCTTGATTACAAAGTCAACAGCCGCCCTCTTTTCTTTTTGATTTAATCCTGACATGATAAAAAAAAAAAACGTTACCACTGGTATTAGTAAAAAAGGTGTTTTCAAAAACCTTTTGAGGCAAGAACTAAGGCTCCGCCACAGGTATCACTTCAAAACCCTTTCAGATGTTAAAATCTTGATTGTTCACCATGAATAATACATTATAGCCCGGGCTCTGCATACTAGCCACTGACCAAAGCAACCAACATAATACAGTTACTGATTCTCAGCCATGTGTGGTGAGTGCTCGCCCTACTGCTGGGTGCCAGCGGCCATAACAGCACAATACACCACAAAGGGAATGAAAAGGTCTTATAAAAACACTGATAATCCAGGTCTCAAAAGAGCCCATTCACAGCTGGAGTAGTTGTCACCATTTAGCCCTTTGTTTTCATGAACTGATAATAAAAGGACCCAGCGCCGTATGTGCACAGTGTCATGGATGCTTGTGCTCTATGTCCCTTCGCCGGTCCAAATCTCGGTCCAAAGTTTACACACATGCAGGGCTGATCCCAGTTTGAAAAGAACCAGGTGAGGTCTATTTGTGTTTTTGAAGGAAGAAAAAGAGCAGTGATTGAGGATGAGGCCAGGCAAAACACTCATGCAAATCAAATGGAATGAATTTGCATGAGCTGGCAGCAGGATCGGTGGTGTAGCTATGCTCCAGCTGCCACTCACATACGAGTATTTATTCTACCTGTTTGATTAGAGCCCCTGCTGAGCTGGAGTTGTCCTGGCTTTACTGTAGACACCGTGATTCTGGCTCTACGTACTTATATTGCAGAGCAACCTAAAGCCCTCTGTGATTTACCATATGGAACTCAGGCAATGTTATGTAGTCCATACCCATGTGTACTTTGTATGAGCAGTGGAACATGTGGCATTCAGTTTGAAATCGACAGCCTGTGATGTAATATTAAATTCAGCGAGGCGTTTCGGGAATGTAAGACATTTCAGGGGGCATTTCATGATGCAGACAAGAAAAAAGGGAAAGGGGAAGGAAAGGAGGAAGAAAAAAGACGAGGGCATGTCTTGGAGGCAGCACAGCTGAAGCTCCACAAACAACTGTGACCTTTTTCTCTCAGTTTCTGCGTTTGCCAATGGCGTTGGTACCCGGCCAAGTACCAAAAATCACTTTCATATTGGTCTGAACACAGCGCGCACGCCGCACAACATGGCTCGCACATGTGATCTGGCAGACATCCGTAACCATGAATCTGCACAATCAGGGGACGCGCCGAGACAGTTGGACGACACACATCCTGGAGCTCGGGAACGTCCAACAGTGATGCTTGTTTTTCAATACAGGCACAATAACGGATATACACAGATGTCTGAAGATAAATCTTGAGATGAAAACCTGCTGCTATGTATTTCACGACTGTCAGTAATGATACAGCACCCTACAGGAAGCCACACACACACACACACACACACACAAACTCATATACTGCTCCTGGAGAGGAGAAAGTCAGTGAGCCAGGTCTTTTCATCAGTTCCACTGCACCGCCTCACATTGGGCCAATTTCACCACATCATTAATATGGTGGATGCCATTGTCATTACATTTACAAAACAGAGGCACAGTTTAACATGGCAGCACGACAGAACAAATATGAAACAGGGGGGGCTATTCAATGTGTTTCTGGGCAAGTGAATGATGGCGTGGAAAGGAAACACATAATAGTGAGAGAGAGAGAGAGAGTGTAAAGTTCACATTTCCTGGGTAGACAGGAACTGTATTAGAGTCAGCCAAGAAAGATGTATGCCTATAAAGTAAGTGTGAGCTGTACGTATGCGATTGAGAGAAAAGGGGCCGCATGAAAAGCCTCTAAAAGCCTTACAGAGATCACATTTGAATACTGATTGGAAGACGAGTGTCAGTAATTACAGTGTTTTTTGTGCCGAGTGTAATGTGATTGCAAGAGCCAGTGCATTATGCCGGCACCTATGCAAATAATAAACCGAGGCAGAAAACGTGTGTGTGTGTGTGTGTCTGTCTGCATGTTTGTATTTACCTAGCTTTGCACATCCCATGAGTGTCAGCCTCACCACAACACACACAGACAGGTGTGAGGACTGGAGGGAGCAGGAGCCCGCGTTCTGGAGAACGGCCTTGCTAAGCAAACACTACTTTCTCCCAATTTCCGTCTCCCTCTCTCGCTGTGTCATTCAGCGTCTGCCTTCTGTATTCTCTCTCTCCCACTGTGCCAAACACAGAGGGCCTCTTTGTTATTCAGAGTAGGAAATGCAACCGGAGCCAAATCTGCCCTGGTTTCTATTTGATATCATCCCTCCTTTGTTCTAGCCGTCTCCCATCACATGAGCTTGGCCTCAGACTGTTTCAGCTAGACATATGGGAACGAGCGGCGCTTTAGACTGTACATGGATCTTGTGATGTACTGTACGGAGGTGGCAGCAAAATAAAGGTCAGGTGTGAATTACTGTACATTCTAAAGTCCTCCCCGTGTCATCACAGAGAATACACGAGAATGCTGCACATTAATATAATCCTTTCCATCTAAACTTATAATATACATAATATTGGATGAGGTCCATGCCTTGAGGCTGGAAAAATCAAAGCATTCAAGATGAAATTGACACAGCAATGAAAAAGGAAAACAGGGGCTGCATTTCAGTATGTGTTTGTGCCTGTCTGTCTGTCTGTCTGTCTGTCTGTCTGTCTGTCTGCTGCAATCCACTCCGACCCCCAGAGAGACGACAGAGAAGTCAACACACTGAATACTAATAAGTTTCACCATCATCACTTCTCATTCGGATGACTAGCAGTTATGAGCTCCACATCAAAAAGCCTGTTTCATCCACAGAATAAGAGAGAATAAAGGGTTTAGTAAAATATGGGAAACAGACTTTAAGACAAAGTACAAAGTCCTAACTTTATATGTGGAATTCATGTCACGCCTCGAGTCGAGTCATCATCTCGCCACCGTGTGCAAGTTCAAGGTTTGTGGATAAAATAAGCAAATTTGAATTGATACGATGCACAGTGCACAAAGATATACATAAGATATATTTTGGTAGTGATTCTGTATCATTAAAAATGTGAGGGTATTTAGTCTGCCAAACAAATCAACAATAACCCTCGCAGAGCTACTGAGCTACTAATGTTATATTTTTACTCTGCCGAGTCCCTGACTGAAAGTGAGCAATGCTGGGTTTTCTTTCTTTAAAGTGAAATAAAACAAATCATATGCAGCATCACAGCAATGTCTTGATGCCGAAAGGATAAAAAGCATCAGCAGATCAGTGGACACTTTCATCTAAATAACTCCTTTACACCACGTCCACCCACCACAGCTCCTAACCTGTAAACTCTGGCCAGCCAGTTGTTGAGTGTGTTAAAAGCACAGATAAGGAGCGAGGATGGCAATCCATCACCTCGTGCTGACAGCCTCACATGTTGGCATGTCTTTGGGGATGCTGTCCTCTGTATCCGCTCCTTTTTCGTTTTCCTCTCCTCTCCTCATTCCTTCACTCTCGCCGCTTTCCCTTCCGCCCGTAAGTTTTCGGCCTACTTAGTATGTCAGGTGCGTTGATTGCTATCACGCTCTTTCCACCTGTGTCACTTCATTCGATATGAACGGAAAGGGTGACCTTGCGCTCTGCCTCTCTTTTTCTCGTAGTGTCTCTCTTTTTGTCTAAGTCACACACTCCTCCAGCTGTCCCTCTCTCCCTCATCACTCCTCCTCCCATCCGCTGCCTCTCAGTCAGTCAGTCAACCAAACAGACGAGTGAAGTGCCCTTCATCTTTCTTTCTCTCTCTCTCTCTCCCTCTCTCATTTGTGCCATCTCTATTCCTTGACTCTCAGTTTCTTTCCTCCTCCCTGCCCTCATTGTTCTTCTTCATTATCAAACGCTGTCACATCGTCCCCTGCTGTGCCACCCTGGTTATTTATAGCTAACAGAGGGTGGTGGTGATGTTGAGAGGTGGGCCATCTTGGGCCCTGCAGGAGCACACACACACACACACACACCCTTTGGTGACATTTAAAACATATGCACACACACACACACACACATTTAAACCATTCTTTCTCCTCTGCGTGCAGGTGCTTTTTCAAACGCCTACCTGTCTCTCAGACATGACGTAGAGGTAGTTGCGGTCAAGGGAGAAGGCCATGTCTCTCAGGATGGGGCTGCCGTCTTTGACGACTGATATCGTCTCATACTGGACGCCGCCGTTAGGAGGCCCGTCGACGCGGATCTGTGGAGAACACAGAAAAAAAAACAAACAAACAAGTGTCAATGGTTGCTATTTATATCAGTTTGACAGCAGGAGTAGCACAACAGATACAGACTGATTGACAGCGATGACAAGCGCAGGTCAAATCATATTTGCAAAACAACTTATCATTATCACTGAGCTACATGGAGAAGGTATGATATACTACATGAGGCTTGTATGAATATGGAATTCAAGAACTGGGAATAACAGCGGGGACACAATCTTACTTTCTAAAAAAATGCATAACTCGTTGTCTTATTGAATGTATACAGCGCACCCCATAGTATGTGCATGCTATGGGGTAAATGTCAGTCCTCTGTGATTCAGTGCAGGACAAGGTTACAACAACTGTTAAGAATTATTTGCTGATATTACTAGACCTTTGTGAAACCTTAGCTCTGTTTTCTTTTCCTCTTTCTCCCGATGACTGATGTATTATCACAGCAAAGCTTTGAACTTAAAGCCAAGACCACCTCTGCGCAAAAGCAGCAAAGGGAGGGATCTAATGACTTATATGACGTACGTGACCCTCACTGACCCAGTGAGCTAAAGCCAGCCTTGCTTCTTCTTTATTCATCAGACTCGGACTGCTGAATATGGAACCGCAGCCGTAAATCCACAGGGTTTTTGTGATGCGGGGCGTGAGAGACGCCTCTGTGATGTCACATCGTGTCCCGAGACCTTCGTCTACCCGAGAAAGCTGATGGCTCTATCATCTGTCCATCACCGCCCGCCTCACTCCGCCCAAACATTCATCTATCTATTCAGATGCTGACAGCATCAAAGAGCAGCCGGGCCCTCTATAAAACATCAGAGAGGGGAAAGTCAAGGTCACATGTCTGTCAAAAGAAAGATGTACGGGGCACGTGGGAGGGAATGTGGCCCGATTGCACACAGACATGCCTTTGTGTACATATGCAAGTGTGCATGAAAGTGTGTCAAACTGCTGGATAGTCAAGTAATAGAAATGTGATGCAAGTTCACACAAGGCCCCTCGAGTTTTGCCTTCAAAGCTTCAGGGTGAGCTGAGTGCACGACAGCAGGCGGCACAGCTACGGAGCAGAGCTCAAAGTGGTTGAGCGTTCCGCGGCTGACCCACGTCTGACCTTGGCAGGCTAATGCAAACGCTGAAAAGAGCACATACGCGAAAACCATATGTAGGAGGAGAAAGCAGGATGTGGGGTCCGTGCCAGTCTTCATCTGGTCACCGACAGTGCAGTGTGAAGGGAGAACCTTAGCAAATATGCTTGCCGGTGCATGGCCAGGCCAGCGTCGTGTCGTCTGTTGTGTGCGCACCCAAAGGACCGCGTCTGTCATGCCGTGATATGTGCCTTCGCAGGCTGCCACCAGGGATCACAAGATAGCCCGACCTCCACAACCCCCGCCCCCCCCGTATGCTTGCAATTCATCTGAATCAGATCACTATCACACAGCTCTCACCAGTGGCTGTAGCCCTCTTATTTCACATTTGGCACACACACACACACACACACACACACACACACAGAGCGAGAGAAACAAAGCCTGTACTGGGGTGTAACACTCTGTTTAACAGCATAACAAGTTTAAGAACAAACTGTGCTGAATGCTAAACATTTCACTGTCCTAACACATTTCATCAGGAGGGCAAAAAGTGTTTAGAGACGAACGGCTGGGCTACATGGTGATGCAGTGGCCAGCATTGTTGCCTCACGGCAAGAAGGTCACCGGTTCCGATCTCAAGACCCCTTTCTATGTGGAGTTTTGCATGTTCTCCCCACGTGCACGAGGGTTTTCGTCCAACGGTCCACCATAGGTGTGAGTGTAAGAGTAAACGGTTGTTTGCCCTATGTCTCCAGCCACCCCGTGACCCTCATAAAGCATTGGAAACTGAAGCAATTAATGATGAATAGCTTTCCGTTTTCCCAAGTCACCAACGCTGCCTATGCTCCTCCGTCTCTGCTGCCGTCATATATTCTTCTCTTTCGACAGCTTAGGCTTTCAGCTCTGACAAAATTGAATCAAAATCAGTGACAGCCAAGGACTCCACGAGTGCTCACGCCACTCCGCCATGTGCACACAAACTGCCAGTCGCTTTTCACATTCAGAAGCTGCTTTTCTACGGTGGCTGTGGATCTTGCACGACGTGTCACATTCACACATATTGCAGATACAAACACACACCCACATAATTGCAAGGAGGCAAAGAAATCTGTGTGTGTGTGTGTGTGTGTGAAGTTGCTGAGTTGAATGGAGGGTTCTTTGCAGGGCAGACTCACTTTTGGATGTTTGAATGAGACAAAAAAAGAAAGAGAAAGCTGAAGAAAAATCCCATGCAAATATATTAGGGAACCAAAAATACTAGTCAACAACAGCCTCTTTATCTCACTCCCTATAAGCCCACAGTATCTGGCACCTAAGTAAATGCCTCTCATGTCCAAAACATCCATAATCTCAGCATCTCTTTCCTTCAACCTTTAGCCTACTCTCTCAGGTACTTAAACCTATCCTCTCGCTGCCCCATTTGACCCTGCATTATTTATCAGGCTGGAGGAGAAGGCTGTTAACAGGTTGGATTCATACCCTCAAGCCTATGTGACAATATTACTACCACTCTATTTCAGGAGGGCCGATCCATAGCCGGTGCCCCAGAGATCTGTTCTTGCTCTGGCCGGGTCTAACAGTGCTCTCCATTTCAACGGCACAACCATTAGCTAACTTCTTTATATCACCAGCGCTGCAGCCGAGGAAAGGGAGGTCAAAATACTCACATCAGACAATGACGCTGTCTTCTTGTGCACATTTATGTACCGCCATGTTTTCCATCACAGACCTTCAGACCCTGGAATTTGTTTCTCTTTAGCCCAATATTTTGTGACAATTACATCAGCTTTTTGGTTTTTATTAAAACTCAGACACATTCAGTTATTGTTAAATGATTTAAGCTTCAGGCGTTGTTGTAGTGTTAACTGAAACAAGGTTTCTTTTCAGTGTTTTGGGTGTGAACAATTGAGCTTCTAGAGAGATACAGTGGCAAATAATGATGGAATTATTGTTACCATTAATATTATTTTTTATTATTATCATGAAAAGAATTCTTTTTTAATTTCCTGGATGTACAATTTAAATAATAGCGTTTATAATTTGGTTGAACAGTGTAAATATAGACTTTTTTGTCTGCACTGACCTCCCACAACACATAAAGACAGAAAGACAGTTTGTTAAACCAATGAACCAAGTATCTGTCACAGATGGATAGATGGATAGATGGATAGATGGATAGATAGATAGATGGATAGATAGATAGATAGATAGATAGATAGACAGACAGACAGACAGACAGTCAGGTGTAAGTGGGAGGGACGGGTGTAGGTGAGGGGGATTTAGCCTACAGGGAAGCCATGGCAGAGGCATCAGAGGCCTCCCCTTGTGGCAACAAGGGCCTGTGCCAGTGGGGTGCTTTTGATCAGACCATGTAAGCACCCCGTAAAAACGTTTGAAGACTGACCAAAGTCCGATTCAAATTGCCCTTCTCCCTCTTTCCCTCACTCGGTCTTGCCGGTTTTGAACACAGTGCCAGGCACCGGATCCCCGAACCACGCGAGTCCGTGTGAAGCAATTTGCTGAGTGAGAAGTGCTGAATAAATCCAGGGTAAAAGTGCATTAAATATGTTTTCAGTGTGTCGTGGTTGCTGTTGTTCAGAGATAGAGGCAAAAGGAAAAGGCTCGAATGAACCATTGTTTTTAATGTCGTGTACTAGTGCATGTAGGCAAAATGTTCCAGTTTTCAAAGGAAAACATTCTAATATAATATAATATAAATAGAAAGCACTGTAAGGGATGATTTGCTGATTTACTCACTCTGTTTTACAGCTTATCTGCAAATGTTTGCTCAACATTAGCCGCAACATTTTGAAAGCATGTTTTTCCTTTAATGGTCACAGCTGCTAACTATTACCTATAAGAGCTGCTTTATGTTCAGATTTGTAAAAAAAAAAGGTCTATTTTCAAACCTCTGCCTTGAGGGAGGTTAGTGTTTCTGAAACGGGACACACGTGTACAGGTGGCTGCCAAAGCCAATACACATTCATGCGAGGGGTTAACAGTTTTTAACCACCATATCTTTGGTAGGAGAGCAGACTTGTATCCACGCACACCTTTACTAAACCACATTGTCAGGCGCACAAGCACCTCGGACTGAGATAGGATTATGTAAAATTGTGGGGTTCCCACCTACACCATTCCAAGAATAGAATAATGGGGGTGGATTGTAGGGAGATTGTGGTCTTGAGGCCAAATCTCAGCTGTGCTTGAAGGGAAAGAGAGAACAGGCAAGTGGAGAGTGAAAGTTGAAGTCTCTAAGTAGCCTATCTTGCAGCGACAGTATCTATTGCATCTGTGTTAATCCAGTTCAACAGTCTTGGGTGTCGAAGTGATAGACGCTGCCTTTATCTGCCTGATCCCATGCACTGGATTAAATTCTCCAACAGCACAGCACAACACACCCAGACTTCTCGCTTTTCCCTCAACACACTGACCCTTCCTTGTTGATACCACTGGGGAGGCTCTGCTGGGGCTTCAGTGAGGTCAGGCTGACTGAGAAAGACACAGGTCAGAAGCATCTGCTGACAGTGACCGTGATAAACGCTGTCCATTCGAATCCAATTCACCCGACGTGACCAACCCCGGCCTCCGTTAATGGCCTTGGGTTTTATGTTGAGAGATTGGAGATTGGTTGGCACCTTGGTCCAGTTGACACGTGACAGATTAATGGCAGCATTTTGAGAGGCAGTGAGGCTTGTTGGCATTTTGTCAGGGGGGGGGGATGCTTTTATTGCAACTTTCATCACAAAAAGGACACTCTCTAAATACAGGACTAGTGCTTTTGTCCTTAAACGTTTGACTTCTGCGAAAAAGGGGACAAAGGCAGACGAATTGGCCCAGTAGGCTCCAGCTGAATTTAACTGAAAAGACAGTATGACACAACGAAATAAGCAAATGGGAAAGGCTGTAATTTAGGATATACATTACATCAGAGTGAATGGGTGTTTGTTTTTGCCACGTGACCCTCATGTGGAGGATAAAGCGGTCGACAATGAATGGTCATATTTGACAGTTGGCAGAATATTGTGTAGCAACCAGGCTTACTATATCTATCTATTCGCATCTGTGTCTCAAAAACCCTGCATGAAATGTGGCAGATTGCCATTGTATTTCTTAACTTCAGGTGGAATGATACAGGCTATTCAGTGTGTGTGTGTGTGTGTGTGTGCATTTGTCTCTCTCTTTCTCCCTCTCACTCTGTTTCTCCCTCTCCTTTCTCTTGCTTTTTTCCACACACACACACAGGGAGAAAACACAGAGCCTCTCTTCGCCTCGATAATGCATCTAATCCATCACCGGTGTCATGCTGAAGAATTCTGGTGTCAGTAGCAAAGAGGCTTGTAGAAATGTGCTGTGTATGTGTATGGGATGGCTCCCACCAGCCCCGGCACACCGTTCCTTTTGTTCCCGCTCGTGTTGCACAATATAAGCTCCCATAAAGTGCGTGTTAGCCCGCTTGCCTATGTGTCACTTCCCATCGGACAGACCCAAGCCGGAGGGAGTCTGTCTGTGATGACGGAGGAGAGGAACATTGAGCTAAGACGCGAGGAGAGGAGAGGAGGGGGAAAAAATAGATGCCGAATTTGGAGGATTGGTAAACAACAACAAAAAAGGAGACAGAGGCAACACTGGGGGTCGGGGAAGGAGAGAAACACATGAAAGAAACAGACACAGGCATCAAAAGAGAAGACTGCACTCCTCACATGTGTAATTCTCTACCTAACCTGCTCCCGTGGTGGCACTACTGTATATCTGCTAAAATGACCCGAGTCAGTCAATACAAGGGGCAATTATTTTCATATTTTTGGCCAGGCACCATAAAGCCTATTGATTTGCCTCTTCGCTCCATGTACAAAGCAGTTAACCCTCTCCTCTACAACACATTTTCTCAGGTGTTTGGAGACTGTGTCCAAAAATAACATGTAATAACACTTTTTTAAATGACCAGCTTTTCCATGTTGACAGTGAATTTTGAAAAGGCAGAGCAGTTAAACTGGTTCCCTGTGTAATATAAGGGCCTGTCTATTATGGTTCTATCCTGGATTCATTTTTCACTCTGTAATATTTCCATCTCTCGGTCACATAATTCTTAAACCTTAAAACGTGATTATGTCAGCACTTTCTCTTGTTTGCCCAAAATCCAAATAGAAACCAGAGACCATGGCATGCATTAGGGGTCTGTGGTGGGATGAGATCAGGGCATCAACTCTAATCAGCCCGAACACACATATTAAACACAGCAGCACAATGCAAGGCCTATATTTAGCTGCACATTAAGAAACTGAACAGCGGCCAGCGCGCTGGTGATGGATGCAGGCCAACAAGGTTCAGAGAAAGCAAAAAAAAAACAACAAAAAAAACGGGATGTGGGATGTGGTAGCGGGGATTTTCTGCTTAGTCCTCTAAAGTCGTGTTCTCCAGTATGCAGAAGCCACCGTTTCTACTTCACTGAGACTTGAACAACGAAGGAACAAGCGGCTCTGTTTGTATAAAGTACAAGGCTGACACCACATTACGTTTTCCTTCATTAGCTGAACCAGGCTGAAGAAAGAGACGGACGGACAGAGGGACACAGGGAGCTCATAGATAGACAGACAAAGGTCATTTTTTAGATTGGGGATGTCATCAAGAGTGGCAAAGTCTGTGGCTCTCGCGGTTATGTTTAACAAATCTATTTTATTAACACATAGTGAGCTATATCTTGACTTCTATAATAATGGCGTCTTCTCTCAAAGGTACAGCACGCACTGCTATGACACATGCGGAAGAAGAAAGAAAAGCTATAGTTCTGTTTCTCTTTTGTTTTTGATGTGAGTAAACACTGAGCCCACCCAGCCAATCCAATAATTGTTTGACAAAAGGTATTACAGGAAAGTCAAACCGTCTGAACCAAATGAAAATATCACACCTCCTGTTTTCTCTCTCCTTCAAAGTAGATCTCAAAGATAAGCGAATCAAAAAGTATCTGAGAAAAGGTTCAGGTGAGGGGCAAATTAGATGAAATTGTTTTAGTTTCTCCCGCTGGATTTGTGAGGTTTAAATGTGGGACAAGATTGGCTGGTAGAGGTGAGATATGATGAGATTATAGCCAGCGGGATCTGCACAGCAAATGGGATAATAAGAGCACTTCAATCACCACATTTTGCGGCTGTAATGTATCCGAGTGCTTGAGCAACCTTTCTATATGTCTCACGCTGTGGTTGAAAGTGCTGGGACGTATTTGCCATAGGTGAATGGAGTGTGTTTTTGACGAATGTATGAAACGGCTATAATGCTTTGGAGTGCTCATCAAGGTCAGATTTATGTGGGTCCTCTTTGACATGACCTCGGCCAATTACATATAATACAGACATAAGCATGTGGCCTGTAACGAGTCACCACAAAGGACACGAGACACAAGAAAGCAGGGAAAAGTTAACGTAGGATAAGAGGAGATCAGAGTTATAAACATATACTAACTTAATTATGGTCACTTGTACATAAGCTTATTCCTGCAATGTTCTAGTCAGCCAAGCATGTGGATGCAGGAAATGCAAGGGTGCAGGATGCAGGGTGCAAACAGGAGTTTTGATTAATCTTGACGGCAAAAAAAAGGTTCAATGAGCAACAGTTGTGCAGATATATACATATATATATATACATATACATATATATATATATATATATATATATATATATATATATATATATATATATATATATATATATACATATATATATACCATATATATACCATATATAGGAAATCAACCAGATCGACAGCTGACGCTGCAGAGGACATCAGCTCAAAACCATACAGCTGATCTCGTAATTCTAGATTTGTGCTATGTGCTACAAAATCATTGTAGGGTCAGAAATCCTGAATTGTGTAGACAGATTGAGATTGAGATTGTGCAGGAAATTCATATTGACATGGAAATGTCACCAAAAAGTCTGTTCCATCGCCACGACGGGGAGTTCAGAGTTCTGGCATCCCTGGTCGGCTGGATCTGCTAGAATTGGCAGCATAAACGTGTGAGTGATGTAATCACGTGAACGTCGAGCAGAGGAGCATTTCCAAAATCTCATCTGAGAGCAAAAGTAGTAACGGAATGGTGGGAGGACACAGGAGCATAAGCCGTGATTCCACCGAGTGGAACGGTTTCGTATTTGTTTTTGCATTTTCATTATGAATAGCACCAAAATAACCCCCAAAAGTTCCATTCTTTGGCACCCTTCCCTTGGGGTACCAGAGAGAAAGCAAATTACTGCTGCTCAACTCAATAATGTACTGCACAGTGCAGGAACAGTATTTATTTCCTCCCAAATTCACACATTTTTCTTGCTGCTGTAATTATTATTATTATTATTATTATTATTATTGATACATACAGCTTAGTTGAGTGTAGCAGGGAGGCAGATTATTAAGGTAATAAAACAGCACAGTTAGGTCTCGGTGGTCAGTTGAGGACACACGTCTATCTCTCCATGGAGTCACACCGCTACCATAAAACCAGCCCATACCAGATATAGCACCACAGAGACGGATGTCACAACCTTTCACCTCCTCGTACCGCGGACCTACCAGGTTCCCAGCAGCTCCTGGATAATTAGAGCTCCTCCTAGTTTTCCACAAGGAGACAATAGAGAGAAGGACACCACACCACAAACCTTTAACCTCTACTGGTCAACAGAAAGAAAGTTAGAGGTGGGGGTGGGGTCTAGAACGCAGGACAGGGGTTATCCAATCAGCCGTTGTGTGTGTGTGTGTGTGTGTGTGTGTGTGTGTGAGGGAGGGAGGAGGAGGTGCACTGGTGCTGTCTGACCCCATTCAACATGCTCACGAGTAAAGCAGGCCAAAACCCCTGAGCTGGACAAGTGTTGCCATGGTAACTCATCTCCCCTTGGGCACAGGATCAGCAGGGAATCAACTGAAAGTGTGTGTCATGTGAATATGACTGTGTGTGTGTGTGTGTGTGTGTGTGTAAAATTGCACAGCGCGATATTAAAAGAAAAACGTGATGACATCGCCACTGTTTGGGCCATCTATGCCTCAGGATGAGCAGAATGGGAGATTGCGCTGATCGTTTTTTTCGCATCTGTCTTTTTGGTTGTTCCTGTGCTGGCTGGTTTTCCCCCAGTGAGAAAATGTGGTAACATCAACTTGCCAGGAAACAACAGCATTCCAGCACAAACTCGCTCCCAGACTGAAAACAGGATATGTCGGGTCATGGCTCCAGCTAAACCTGATTTATCTTTGCCGTTTAACAGCTTTTGGTGCAGTTAAAACACCGATGTTGATCCTTCGGGATCAGCGTTTGCTTTGTTTTCCTTCTCTGTTGCGTTGTCTGTTTTGAAATGACATGTGGTTGATTTCATATTTGAGGGGAGACACTTCACATTACAGTACAGTAACAACATGGTAGAGGTGGGATAATCTTCTTTGAATACAGGAGTAATATTATGGTAATACCATGTCATTTCTATAGTCATAATGAGGTAATATCACAGTAATACAATGTAGTTATATCTTGGCAATAACTTCACTATGGGCTGCCGTTAGTTTAAAACCTTGCTATCATCTTGTCATTTCATTTATCCAGTGGAAATATTTTGTTACAGAAAGTGACAAATAATCGTGAACAATCTTAACACACTGTGAAGAAATTGGCTCCGAAGTAATGGAAAACAATATTGACATGGTTTGAAATACCACCATCATTTTCTTTCATGGAATAAAAATGACTAGTACTGAAATACTATATGTATCAATGTCAATCAGTGAGCGTATGGTTAGATGTGGGTCAATGCACTTACGTATTAAATATCTTTGAATCTGATGCACATGGAAAGCAAATATCTAATTCAATTAAAGGGATAGATTGACTCTACGTAAAGGAATTCTGCCAAGCCAGGGGTCTCACGGACAATTACGCGTCCAGTCTGGAAGGTACTGTATGTCCAAGCAAGCATGTATTATGCCGTCTGCACATAAAAGACGCTAATGATTATTTTCAGGCATATTTGCTCTTTGTGAGAGCGGCTAACAAGGCCTTGATTCATTGGTCTGCTAATTGGAAAACACTTTGAAGTAATGACGTACGGTCTTGTGTTCTCCATCTTTCTATAAGTCACATATCGTGACATTTACGACCAGCGACACCAGCACATGAAACAGACACAGCGTCTGATCGTGAGCGCGTGTACACACAGGGAACTGTACCGAGCTGCGTGTCTCCACTTCCACATTACACCTGACATGCAAAGCAGCAACAGGCCCGCGTCTTCCTGTAGACCAGGGGATCAGAGATACTCATCAGTAGAGACATGTGTTGGTGACAGAGAATCTTCCTTCATCCCCCCCAAACACTCAGACACAAACACAGACACACACACACACACACGCCAGCTTCCCTATTCCCTCGCATCCCCTCATAACTCACACACATGCTCTGAAGCAGCAGCAGCAGGAGGGGGAAACTGCTGTGTATGCAGAATAGAGGAGCAGCATACACTCAGGTCAGGGTAAGCTGAAAAAGGAGGCGTGCGACAGAGAAGCTGGAGAAGAACGTGCCTGTGTGTGTGTGTGTGTGTGTGTGTGTATTTGTGTGTGATGCCAGCACATTTTTTTAGTCTATGAATCTTCACTAAAGCTCTTTAAAATTGCCCACCAATCTTGTGTCAGGATTTAATGTCTGCCTCTCTCCAAAAGGAATAGACCAACCAGTTAAAGTATGCTAATTCAGTGGCACTAAATACACCGCTTTAAATGTCAACCTTCCATTATTACACAGATCCTGCCTGCCTAAGGAGCAGCAACCGAATCATAAACAGACACACAAACACACACACACAAATCAGGCATCCTGCAAGGACACACAGAATATAAAGACGTATAGATCACAACCACTTTATAAAATCAATAGCTGAACGAACAAAGGACGTTTGCCACCGAGGTGCATTATTAAAGCAGCTTTTAGCTATTTGAAGGGAGAATGTGGGAGGAATAGAAAAATGCAGTGGAGGGAAAGGGAGGGAGAATGACGAGTTTAAGGGAACGATGTCGACACACACACACACACACACACACACACTGGAGATCTGGAGACAGCCACGCAGTCCAAGTCACAGTCAGAGTGTAGCTACCGCAAGCAGAAAGCAATCAGCTTGCAAACAGCGAGCAAGATGCCTGACACTCCTTCCCAACCAAGGGTGGCAGCGCCATTAATTCTATTAACCCTATTAGTATTCCATCCTCATCTCCTTGCTGGGTCAATACACACCTCCATCACACACACACTGCAAAGTCTCTGGAGCAGGGATGCATGGTTAAACAGAAGCACCGTATTGGCACTTTTCCTGCTCATTTGCTGGACCACGATGACCATAGGAGGAGCGGGCAATATTTGAAATATTTTATATGAAAAATAACACATGCATTTTCACGTACAACTGAAATTTGAATTTATGAGTAATAAAAAACACACCCACCCTGAACAGGCCACAATCCACAGTCCATTTACCATGTGGAACTGCAGCTTATACCCCAGTCAATGGTAACGTGACACTTTCCAGCTCCGTCCACACAGTTGTGTTCATTAGACACTTTGCTTCCCCATTTGTCTCGTACGGAGTGTCACATTAACACAAGCAGAGATAATTAATATTTCCATTTAAGACACTTTTGGGGAAACTAGAATAGAAAAGATTATTATGCTACAAAAGCTGTAGTTCCCCGTCTCCTGTCACAAAGAACACAGCTACAGTACATTCTGGTGAATGTCACTTAAATGAAGTCCCACAGCACATTTGACTTTACCGTAGGTGCGTGGTCCAGCAAAACCTGTGAATGACTATAAACATCTTTTCTTTCCATCATGATGATGTTTATGATGACGATGCTTCTAACTGAGACCAGGTATAAACACACTGCGAGGGTCAAATAAAGACGAAAAATAATCACAATCACCCACGTCTTCTTTGTGCAAACAGGGTGGTCCAGGTTAGTTGAGGTGTGTGTGTGGTAAACGGACCTCTCCCCATCCGCCTACAGCTCAGAGTGGTGAGTGAGGTTTCCAACAGACACTAGCGTTCCAAGAATGTAGGACATTAGTGTCGGTCAGCAGCCGAGCAGAGAGAGTGTGTGTACGGTGTGTGGTGAAGAAATTGGGCACGTACAATAATGATGCTGTGGTGGATCGGTACATATTCCAAGGGGTTTCAAAGAGTGCGAGTATCCCTGCTCCTTTATGCAAAGTTTGTACAAACTCTCTTTATTTGCAGAAGCGCACAACCGCAAGGACTTAAACGAACAACCCGAGAGCCTTTATTCTTCCGTGCTCAAACAACACAGCTGCCACACTCGCGCACACGCCCTTCTCGCCTTGAGCTGCAGTGAGAGTCGGAGTACACAGGGACAGCTCTTCCCCTTTCTCCTTTCTGTTCCACAATCTCGGTACAGCTACAGAACTGAGAGGCTACTACCTCTGCTGTGTCTGCAGCTGAGAGAGGGAGCAAACGTGATCTTTCCTGCTGTCTGGGCCTGACGGATTCATGCCCATATTACCTGAGGGATTAGCTATTTCCCCCTGTAAAAATCCACTTTTCTGAGGTAATGTCTAGCATTTTTCAGCGGGGGCCGTAGAAGGTTTTGTTACACCAAAAATCAACTGCCAAAAAAGCGTAGAAAATGACAGTGAAATCCCTAAAGGAAGCGTGTTATAGTATACTATCATTTTCTCTCAATTTTTGCTCAATCCCCACCAGACCATATTCAGGATGAGATCACTACCCTAACAGGAAATGTTTATACTTTCACACATTTATGCTTTCAAATTGTAATTGTTTGCCTTACCGTGATTGACACCTTGATTTTAACCCTAACACAAGTTGGCAGATCAGGTAGAGTATTCTTTTTCTTTTTTTTTGTCTTAAACTAGCAAAAGAAACTAAGCTGTAAGACCCACATCACACATCACAATGCCTGCCTTCCCCATATTCTCTTTTTTCATGAGCTGACCACAGACTCCGGCCAGACGGCTCCATGTTTTGGTTCCTCAGTCCAGATCCCCCATAACTCTCTGGCTTCCTGTTATCCCACAACTAGGCTTTCTGTCTCTTTGTGGAAAAACACTTTTTTTTTTCTTTCTCCCTTTCTCTCCATGTCTCCCCTCCTTGTTCTTCTTACTGTAAAAGCCACATAAATGTTTGGGTCAACAAAAACGTGGTGGCTTGTTTTTTTCCATTATTGAATGCAAAGGGGGTGGGCATAGAGACCTTGTGGGAAGGATTCATAGCATGTTGATATATTGCGTCTACATTTCTAACCACCCCCTCCCCACCCTCCCTGACCACTGCTCACACTCTTTGTTTCCCTTACAATGAAGAGACTAAAAAACTGTGTCCATATGTGGGAAGTAACTACAAGGAGAAAGAGGAGGAGGGGGGAGGAGAACAGTTGGGTGTTTGGTTAGTTAACGGTTTTTTGTCAGACACAAGGAGGTATTTTCTCTGTGGAGGGGGCGACCAGTGAATGTACCCTTGAAGCACACACAGACACACACCCTCCCTGAAGGGACAGTTGAGACGGAAAAGGTTGCAGTGCACTAAAAATGAGCCACGAGGACGACAGTTTTGCACTTGATTCACAGTTACATCTGGAAGAGGAAAGTATGAGACAAGAGAACAAAAAAAGAAAAATCAGCAGATGGCAAGAGGAACAGTGAGTACACAGCTCACACGGTTGTGCAACAATATAGGGGGCCAGGCAGAACAATGTTCAGCGGATCACTTTCTGCTGGGTACAGAAAATCCCACTGTACCTGAAAGAGGTAAGGGGAAACTAATGGGTGCCAGTGTGCTTCCTGCACAACTAAAAGTACAGAACAACATAGGACTGGTCTATTAATGTGGGTTATTTTACAAAACAAACTGAGAGAATGTGTATACAGAGATGTCATATGCTCTTTCATGCAGGTGTAAAGCCACAGGGGAAATGGGTGGGTGGGGAGGGGGGGGGGCATTTGAGGTCATAGGTGACCAAATCTCTTCAGAGGATATAGATGTTACAGGGGCAGCAATGGTATCATGGACTATTCCCTGGTTGATAAAGTTAATCCCTAAGATTTAGCCAACAGTTTGCCTTTAACCAGATTACCTCACAGTAATCGGCTCAACGTCATTGCTCGGAAAAACAGTCTGAAGTCTGAGCCGTAATAGTTTCATGACATCAACCAGTTCTCCTGATTCATCATAAAATGACACGGTCTAATCTGCAGTGTATGTGTATATGAGGTCTCACACATTGGCAAAGCCAGGGATCACCTACTGTAATCCTGAGGGCTGCAGCACAATAGGGAATCATAATCTCAAATAATCTCACACACATAACATGTCGGTGTGCGTGCGTGCGTGTGTGTGTGTAAACACTCATACATGCGTAAATGGTTTTCAGTCTCTTGGGTGTCTCCGGGTCTGTGCCCCGCCACTGAACACATGTGTTTACGTTCTGAGGTGGAGGGGCGTTGAGGCCAGACAGAGGCACAGGCGTTAAGAGAATGGCTGTGAGGAATGCTGAGTCCAGAGGGCAATAATGATGGGATGGACTGGGGTGAACAGACAGGCGGCAGTATGGCAACGTAAGAGCCCCTCCCACTCACAACTCCCCACATCTGACCCTCTTTAAACACTCATCTGTCTGCCTCACACTTTCCATTTATTTATTCAAACTCTCTTAATGCTTGGGTAATGCCAGCCTAAAGGCAAACAACTATAAATGGTGCATTCCTTTTCCATTTTAATGTGTGAGCCTGCCCGCGTCTACAGTTGTGTCTGTGTGCATGTGTAAGGGATCCGAATGGCGTGTCTCTTATCTTGAAGCTGGCGCTGATGCCACGAAGCTGGAGCAGAGTTGGAGGATGGGAGGGAACGGTGGTCACACATCAGCAGTCATGTGAAGGCCTGCTGTCCCTACTTCCTGCCAAAGATTGGTCTAAAGGGAGGCCCTCTGTAATTCAATAACAATAATCCCCAATGAAAGCCCAATAAAGCAGACCTGCTGTGGGGTGGAACTAACTGGCCATGTGCCGCCTCCTCCTTCTCAAAACTATCCGTCCATCACTGATTTAGGGAGAGAGACTGGGATGGCAAGATGGGGGTGGTGAGATGGGGGTCTGGGGAACAGGCCCAGCTGACACGTCGCCTGCAGTCAGCAGACAGACATAGACGGAGATCCTGTCTATCCCTTCCTCCCTCCTCTGTTGCCTACCCACTCATCCTCCTCTTGAGCCTCGGCCCACCTCACCCCAGGGCGCCCCCCCCGCAGGGTGCAGCTGCCTCCCACAGTTCCCCGGATGACTAGCTTGCCCTGTAACCCACCACACGCGCAGACAGTTGACACCTAAACAGACTGGGGTATAGAGAGGCGTGTCTCAGTGGGGGACAGCTATCGATAATGTTTTGGTCAAATCAATCACCTGTCCTTTAATGCAGCGCGACAGCTGATTGACCTCTGGAATACATAACATTATCATTTACGGCAGTAATGCTCCACGCGTTCATGACGGCCTTTCACGATGAGCTCAGTGTGAAATGATCAAGAATTAGTTTAACATCATTATGTTATTAGGTCACAAAGTCGTATGTTGTGTCGTGTAGAGTTACTCAACTATGTCACCACCAATTCATGCACACAATGGAAGCATCAGCTGAAACACTATGACTGGAGGGGCGTCAACCATTGCAGCAATGCATTGTGGGTCCCATTATTAAACCTCCCAAAGTGTAACTACTCTGAATCTGATACTGTTGTTGTGTGGAGCGTTGCCAAGACATAGAGCTTCCAGACTACGATGCATCTGTAAATTGCATTTCATGTCTTAATGTGGTTTGGATCAGATTTGACAAAAGGAAATGCAACCATTTCACAAGTATTTTTGCCATCCAGAGCTAATAAAAGCAATCTGGATCCAATTGAAGCCTAAAAACAAACTTGGACTAGTGTCCGAACAAGGCCTTAGACGGGACTAAATGATCCCCAGAGGTTTAATAAGGCCTATAGATGTATTACAGCGGCCAACAAATAGTAACTAAGGTATAAAAATGTACCAATTAAAGTTAATTAAAGCATGGAATTTTCTCATTTGCATTATGCCTTTGATCAACCAGCAGCTAATTTGTTGATTCACGCAGAGAGAGAGAGAGAGACGCAAGACACAGAGTGTAGCTGGGTAATGTACAGCCTCTCAGAAATGACTAGAATCACTACAGTTAACTAGATTGCATGCGGATGGGCAGTTTTTAAAGGAGTTAAATGTGTGTTTGTGTTTCTTGGATCTGGTTCAGTCGAGTTTATTGGGAAGACTTCACAGACATACAGATGAAGCATATTAAATGTCAGACTTTGTCACAGGGTGTTGGTTCACATCAGTCTGCCCTGGACAGCTGTCGTTCTCGAATGAAACAACAACTTTGGTGTTTGCCTTTGACGGAGTCTGAGCTGGTCGTCTGAGGAAATGAAGGCAAACCATTTTAATGTCCAACATATTTCAAAGTTCATGAGATGAAACAAAGACCAGACACCTCTGAAATAAAGTCTCTAAAGTCCTATCAACCGGTGTAGTACGTGTATGTGACTGTATATATCCTGTGTACAGATATCTTTTAAACATCCTTTATATTTCTGTTTTATTTTGATATAGTATTGGCATTCTTGCATTTGTATTTAACCCTTTGTGGCGAAGTGAAGTTCAATTAAGTCTAATCACAATCTTCTAAATGTGGGAGTAATGTGTGCTTGTTTACTACAGCCATATATTTGCATACATGTGTGTGTGTGTGTTTGCGTGTACATGCATGTCTGTTCCTGTGTGCATAGGCTGCTGCCTGTTGACAGACGAGATCTACGCTGTGAGGGGTTTCAGAGAGGCCTGACAGATCCGTGACAGAGTGTGCCCGAGGAGAGGGGGCCCCCGTGTAAATCCACACTCATACATGTTAACTATACTTAGCTGAGTTGCCCTAACATAGGCTGGTAGTTCCCTAAAATATGAGCCCGCTGGAGTCAAGACAGCCTTCTTCCGCACTAAAATTGTGGAAACAAAGACATGTGCACGTGAAGGGAAAGCGAGGCTGTCATTAAGCGAGCACACTGCTCGGCTGAAACACAAGCAGACACAGCGCTAACAAAGCAGTGAAGAAGAAAAAAGAAGACAGCTTACTTAACTTGCCTGAAATAAACAGTGGTTTTAATGAAGGAGAGGACATGAGCTAAGACTGTGAGAGAGGAAAAAAAACCCCAGCATGCACCCTGTTCTTGTTTTGACTCAAAAGCTCATAAAAGGACTGAAGCTATTCTGGCCAGCACTTATCTAGGGATTCACACCAGTATATAGTGGATATGAGTAGAGGCTGTGATTGGTCACAGCTGACATATTTGGTTGGTGAGGACACTTTTGTCTGCGTTTTGTAGAAAACGGAAAAGATTGCGAGGTACTGGCCAAGTAGGCACCTCCTTTGGCACGACCACCAACCCTTGTTTAAACACATCATGGTGCCAAACATAAAAAAAGGGAAGTTGAAATATCTTTATTCAACCAGTCGCTGTGCCGGGTTTTAGGGTCACGGCATGACTTCATTACTGAGAGTAAATAAGGAGCAAGCCAACAATGATTTATTTCTCTTTACTACACAGCAGGGTCAAAAGAACAGACCGGAGTGAGTTACTTCTTAAACTGAACCGACAGCACATGAGCGTGTTTCATATTCCCAGTGATCCTCGACAAATTCTGAAGTGGAGCACAGTGGACTGATGCTGACACGGATAGAAGGGAAAGATGTGTTTACCTTGAGGAGATGAGTGTGGGCTGTCTAATCCACTTCTTGTGGGAACCTGTAATGCTGTCTGATACCTGTTAAGAGTGCAGACACGCAGAGGCCTCTGTGCTTTGCCCGCGGTCATGCTTCTTAATGGCTCTTCTAGGAGCGGTACAATAACTCATTATGAGTCACAGACAGTCCCAAGTCTGAGCGGCTACATTAAAGCTATAAACACAGGATATGGTGGATGTGGTGAGGCAATGCACATGCATGCGCATGGACGTTTCTCTTACACAGTCAATCAGTGAAAGGAAGACAAAGGAGGGTCAGACTGTAGGGACTTGGGCTGTTTTTAGTCAAACAAGCAATGCTGACCAGCTGACGACACTGACTGTACCAAGGAGACCATACACGGAAAGAAAAATAATACTGTCCACATAATGGCCATGCAATTTAAAAATGTCAGTCCAGCTAGTTTGTGCATGTACTGTAGTGTGCTGTATTTAAAAAAAAAACATTTTCTCATCCCAACTGCCTTATCAATAAGAAAACATAGACAGAACAAAGGCTCTGGGATGTGCCTGCGCCTGGGGATATTCCACCAGCCTGACTGGACACACTCATCATTTCTATGTGTGTGTTTGTGTGTGTTTGTGTAGCCCCATTCATGCCTGGCATTGATGTGCATCACGGGTGATCCAATCAAAGGCGAAGGTGGTTTTATACCAGTCTCAAGTCTCATTTCTCTGCTGTACGGACATGCCAAATACTCAGTGAACAATAACGTGCAATGTCGACAGACATCCACACATGTTTTCATTTAAAAACACAGCCTAAGCACCTCTAACATGTGACCATTCATATACAATGGGAATGTACATGCCAGCATTGACAGGACGATGATTCCCTAAAGTAAGTGTGGAGTTTTTAATTCACAGAGAATTCAAGTAGCGGCTGATAAGAAGCAGTAGCTGCGTCATTGTTTCCAAAGGTCTGTTTTGCCCATCTATACTAAAAAGCGATAGTTTTCAACAAACAACAAAAACAGTTTTTGGGACTAGGTAATGTGGATGACAGGCATATCCAGAACAAAACAAAAACAGCTTTTAGTATGTTCCTAGGAAACTAAAAGGGCCAATATTTTTCATGCACTCTTTATATGTGGAAATCTTTTCCAAATGTTAGATTAGTTCAATTTGTTCAACTGGATTTCAGTGAGTAATCAGTGCATTGACACCTCTTCATAAAGCTGTTCTTTTGTTGGATCATTCAACGTAAACAAGTATGAACAGGGCCTGTGTGTCATGTATGTTTGTGTGTATTGCTGGACGTCCATTGTGTTCACAGGCCTACTAAACCAACATGGCATCTCGTGTCAATCAAAAGCAGCCAAGGAGTGAATGCAGCCAGTAACAAGTGGTTGAGTTTTTAATAAAATGTTGACTAAGTGCACGCAATATAAGTGCTATTATTTCTACGCCGCTGTCGTTCAATCCCTCCGTCTCTAATGTAGAACAGAGAACGAACTATGTTGCCTCCGTCCCACATCGACATCACACAACTCCCCAATCAACAGAAGAAGTGGTGTAATGGACCTGTGAGTTTGTGTAACAGTGTGCACCGTTGTGTGTGTGTGTAAATACAGACGACAGACTTCAGTAGCCTACACACTGAACAATAGGGCCAATCAGTCAGCTAGATCAGGCTTGATTAAAAGATGAGTTCAACGGAGGTGAGCACAATGAAGCGTGGTCATTTCCGGACTCATCGGCTATTTCTCAAAGGCAGACTGAATGAACAATTGTGATAAAATAGCGGAGAGAGCGGGAGAGCAAGGAGGTATTTCCCAAAACAAACGACGTGTCCCATCTCGATGGCTTGGAGAGACACGAGCAGTGTGAAACAGTGTGTTCTCATTGCCCTCTGTGAAGTGAAGAGAGAGAAATGATGTGAGGCAGGCTAATGAGCTAGTTAAGGTGGCATTTCTCCTCCAGCAGGCCCCAGGCCATGGTACTGCTACAGGCCATTACCTGGACACGGACACATAGAGCTTACATCAGCATTTACAGTACGGGGATTTTCCATTGTACACTTCTAGCACCACTCGGCTTTTTTGCTTAATACCTGGTACCTCGTGCTGTTTTTTTGGTACCTGCTCTGGCAAGGTTCCAAGCGAGCTAAGCCAATACTAACTGAGCAGAATCGGGTCAAGCAGAGCCGAGTAGTGCTAGAACTGCATAATGGAAGAGTGCCATTACTGTATTGGCTGGCTGGCATGGACATACGCAGAGAAAGAGAAAAGAAAGGGGGAGCAAGAACAGTAACACCACAACCTCCTCTGTATAACATGCATTACATTAAAGGCCTAAGTGAATCATGTTGAGGAAAGAGTGCACAAGCTGAGGAGACACAGTGTTCAGTCGTTTTTAATCTTCTTTCCATCGACAGAAAGTGTAATGAGGAAAGAGCTTTTCTGGCTGCTTTCCACTCAGGTGTTCACCGTGGTGTGCTGGCTTGTTAGCTGCTTGGCCACTTAGTTTGACCTTTACTAATTTATTCTTCAGTCCAGAATTGGATTTCTCAAACTGGATCACTGTGAGTTTCCCTAAGAGTGAATATGGGCAGAGTGTGGAGGTGGTTAAAGTTTTTTTTGTGAAATAAGTTTCTATATACTTAAATAAACCAATCAAGTGTCCCTTTAAGACGGACAAAACACGTTTTCCACGGTGGATGATTTGGCTGCAGACTCAGTTGCCACTGATGAAATTTAGAGGAGAAATAGACGCAACAGGAGGTGAGTGGACAGTGTCAGGAGATGAACTGCAGCTAGTTCTGAATTGACTTGAGCCACATTTATCTGAACCGACAGCAGCCCATAAACCTTTAACACCTTCCTCTTAAGGACAAGCTGAGTGCATAAATAGAAATGCAATATGTAACAATAAATCCCTGCGAGTTCAAACTTGCCAACACATCTCAGCATGTTGTGTGTCATGTTTATTTCACTTCAGTCCACAGCAGCAGTTCAAAAGATTGAACTGATTTTTGGCTCATTGGTGGCCTCGAGTATTTAAACTCACAAGTTGTACATATTTTCTCTAGAACAGGACGTAATTAAGTGAACGTATGCTCACACACATACACTTGAAACCTTAGTGGACAATTACTTCACCTCTTAAAAGGAGGATAGTCCCCCTGCACTCACTCCAGTCCCCAAGGCTGTTAAACAAATAAACTTTCTTCAGGGTTTTAAATAAAGCCATGAGCTCCTCTTTAAATACATTCTGGCTCTGCCTCCCCACTGGTTTCAATACACCTCTGGGTCCGGCATAAGTAGCTTGGCTGCTACCTATATATCCCACTGGATTAGGTTAAGAAGCCCGAGCACATAATGGCGAGGCCCGGGGAACCATTAAAAACCCATTAATTGTGAAGCTAGAAGCTCCTTATGGCAATGATATGCTAATATTTCTTAGCAGTGGAGAGACGGACGGAAGAATGAGAAGCAGCAGAAAGGACAAGAACTGAGTAAAGAGGAAAGGAAAATGTGAAAATGATGAAAAGACATTTTGCAGACTGTTCCAGGTCACTGTAACTCCCCAGCAGCCACCTGTCTGCCATACACACACACGCACAGGGTGAGATTGAGTACTGGGGGATAAAGAAGAGCAGAGAGCAGAGGAAATAGAAATCGCAGGGAGCAGAAGACAAAGAGGTCAGTGTTGTGGAAAACATGAAGTCTGACGTTGTTAAAGTGATGTCGTTCATCTTACTCGCTTTAGCGCCATAACCAAAAGAACTACAAGCACGCCGAGCAAAATGAGAGCATATACCGTGAAGGGGAGTAAGAAAGGAACCGCCAGGAAAACGTGATAATCAAGCAAAAGAAAAATCACAAAACCTTCTACCTGCATATTTTCATCCCCACATTACGATAAATGCACTTTTGTGTTTCATAACCAGGTGGTAAAGTGCTTATTTTTGCATTCTTTAGCTTTGCAGACTGGACGGCACGGACGTTAGACAGAATAAGTCCTCACCAAGCAGATTAACCACAGCCAGTCAGCGGACCCAAACAGATTTGGGATGCATCACCCAAATAAGATTTAAGCTTTTCACTGGCAATTACTCAGTGTACATTTCAGTGTGTAACCCTGCGTGCTGCTGATGCTGCTGCCCTGGCTTTGAAAAGGACTAATCTGAGACTTGCTACTGTACCAGGAGCTTACAGTGTGTATCCAGCTGAACAAAGCAGCTTGTGTGTAAAACATCCAACACACTCCTCTTCCCACAATACCCTTTAAAGCAATAAGGAAGGCCGCTTCTTATTCAGGAAAACCCGCTCGTGAACGTGGACATCCTTGTTTCAACGCGCTGCATACGCGTCACAGCATCAGCTGACATGACGGCGAAAGAGACACCATCAATAACCTTGGACGCCAAAATGAAGGACGTAGAACAAGTGGGCCTTCAAAGGCCAAGCGGTCCTGAGGAATGTCGTTCTTCTGTGTAATGAGTCTTTTCCCTCTGTGTGTCTAGGATGCCGATGAAGGGAAAGCAGACCGGACTTGTCATTTCCCTGTTGGACCCTCGGGAGCCAGGTGTCTCTCTTTACTGGAGACATGCGGAGACTAACGTAGGTTAATGAGCTATGCGGGGCCCAGAGGAGATGAGCATTATGGGCTATATGAGATCCCCCTCTCATCTCTTCATCCCTCCATTTGTGTCAGACCCTGGGAGAGGAAGAAGGAACAAAGGAGAGTGTGGTGGAATGGCAGTGAATGAGGGGAAAAGGAGACGGAGAGTGAAGGATGAAAACACACGGCAGACGAAGTCAGGTCTACCAGGCTTTTAAAACAATACAGGCCTGAATGAGATTCACTCTAAAGGTACAAGTGTGGCAATGACGAAAAAGCTCAGAGAGAGCCAGCTTAATCAGAAACAGATTCTCCACGACAACAAACCAAAACACACACACACACACACACACACACTTTACATACGAGAGTTCGACATGAGGGAAAAAAAGCCTCTGGAAACATCAAATTGTAATTGTGAGTGCACAATGGATAAAAAAGACAAGGCAGAAAGTCACAGAGATGTAACAGTGACAAAGGAAAGAGCACTTTTAATATAATGGCTTTGTTTTCTCCAAATAGCAGATGTCTTTTGAGGTAGTTTTAAAGGCCCCATGCTTTATACTTCCGAGTTTTTATTTATTTGAAGTGTTGACATTCACAAGTTGATAGATGTGTGATCAAACAAAACATTAAAAAAAAAAATATGTATAAAATATATCTGATTTCAGGAGAATACATTTGGAAAAAGGGTTTGACGGCGCGTGTGATCGGGGATCTTGGAAGCTATTTGTGTGACTGAACACAGACTGTGTGCACTTATGTACAAATCCAGTATTTTCATACATTCTAAGTATTTAATTTGCGCCTAGTTTACTTTCTAATCAGAAAAAGACACAAAAACCACAATATCTACAATGGGAGACCTTTAAGAGTGTTTGTTGTGGAGCCGCATGGCTTTGCTAAGTTCCTCCTTTTGTCTCGCTCTCAGATGTGGTTCAGTCTTTTGTGTTTGCTGTCTGCGGCTGCGAACTGAGAGCAGGCAACAATCGGAGCGCGCTGTGTCTCTGTTTCCAAACGTGAATGTGTACTCTGCTATGATGCAGAGATGTGAGGAGAGGGAGAAGTTATCCCTGTTGTACCAAGGGCCTTTCTGTATCAGTTTGCATGTTCTCCAAGTGTGCATATGGTTCTCTCTGGGAACTCTGGGCTTCCTCCCACACTCCCAAAACATGCAGATTAGGTTAATTGGACACTCTAAATTGACCGCAGGTGTGAATGCAAGAGTGAATGGATGGCCCTGCAATGGACTGATGACCCGACTGACTCCAGCCACCCGCGAACACTCGTGTGGAGGATAAAGTGGTAGACAGTGAGTGAGTGAGTGAGACAAGGAGGTGTAACCAGGGTTGTGCCCAACAAGCAGAGAGCATAGCAAGGTCTGTGGCACAGCTGATGGTGAGGCAGCATCACATTCCTGGCTTGATCCTGTGTAAACCCTGTCTGTAACTGGAGATCTGATATGGAAATAAGAGGCCAGATGGGGGTTTTCTTTGGCCTTATAAGGGATTGTGGCTTGGCCTGGATGGATCACGGGTAAAAAGCCATGGAGAATGAGAGACACAGACAGAGGGGCAGGACGAGGGATTGGGCATTTGAGGAAAAAAAACACAACACAAGACAAAAGGACAAAGATTTAGGTTACATTAATACATAAGAAACAAGAGGAAAAATACATAGTGAATAGTGGGAGTGAAAGAGAAAATAAATAGAGAATTAAGTGAAGACTGTGAATGTCTGTTGATGTTCTTGTTTTTCTCCTCCTCTGATGTTAAGTTTCAATGATCTCTCGTCTTTGAAGGAGGGATTCATTCAACCCGAGAACAGAAACAATTTCTTTCGCACAATAGCAAACTTAACAATAGAACCCAGCACTCCTCGATTGGTACAATTTATCCTGCTGCCATTGTTTCCGACTAGACCCAAAGGTAGACGTTAGAATTTCTCTCATACTGCCAAAAAGATTAAGTTCACCCTCGCGAAAGACGGCAGATGGAGAAAAGCAAAGCTCCGCGAACAAAAAGATGGATGTTTACCATGTTAACAGCCTGAGCCGCTCTGATCACAACTTAATTCAGTAAAATCAATGTCCCATCATCATCTATTTTCCAACTAAAGCTTAGCAATAACTGTGGGTATAATCCCCTCATTCTACTCCCTTTGTTTTTCAGTGTGTTTAGTACTGGCAGCATTTCCTCCTCAACATGTTCAGACATTGGCAGCCAATAACCTGCTGAGAAATCTGATCAGCCAAGCTAATCTGATCAGTTGCACTTTGTTCAAGTGTGTCTTATATAAAGAGGACAGTGCTCCCAACATGGAGTAACCCAAACACCGTCCTATCCCCTTTCAGCCAACGATCCCGGGGAGCCGACACAGTCATCTGATCTTCCACACCTTCTCATCCAATCATCCCCCACCCTCCAATTGGGCTTCCAGCACAGCATACCTGCACTCAAATGTTCAGCCAGCCACAAAAAAGGTGGGCTTATTAGAGTTAAACAAAACCACCATACACTTTTTTTTCATTTCCTAATGAGTAGGAAGGCATGAGACCCTCACCTACCACCCCAGCGAGTGCATGTGCATGTGTGTGCATGCATTTGCGTGATGAAACACTCTTGAAACAGAGTGAAATACAGACTTTTGAATGTATAATCAAGGCTGGTTTTTTTTTTGCACACCTCTCTCGTACAAATGCTTGAAAAAGGAAATGCACGTAAACCTTCAGTGACACATTGTGGCACAATGCGTTAGGATGATCCAGATAAAGGATGATAGGATGGGATTAGGATGATACGGGACAATAGAGATGATCTTTGTCCTCCAATCACACTGTTTGACTGGCACAAGGCTAACCATGTGTGACACACCTGCCCTATTCATATACCCCCACTGAGCCGACAGCTGCTGCTTCTAGCAGCACCAAACTGTGGTTAACAAATGTACCAACACTTGACTATTAATGACGATAACACCTTATTCCCCACAGAGAAGTTCGATCCCCCCTCCCTTTTAGCCAAGCACACAAGGAAAACGTTGACCGTATGCTCACATCACCACCTCTCCGCTGCAACTGCTAATCCAATCTGACACAGAGTGTGTGTGTGTGTGTGTGTGTGTGTGGGGGGGGGTGATGGGGGGGTGTTCTCACCCCTAACTGTGGCCCTGACCCTTACATTAAGACAAGTTACCAGCGGCCCGCATGTTTTCCCAACCCGCTAACCATTAGCATTTAATGAATAACAGCGGTGGCTGAGCTGACCTGTGACTGGAGGAGGCCTCTTTGATAACATGACCTTGTTCGTGCCCTTTCCATGGTCTGGTATAACCCATGCCAGACCATCTTCATAATCACACATATATAAGCTCCCTCCATTTTACGATGAATCTGTCCATAAATCTATCAACACACACATTCTTACACACTCAGTTTTTCTACATTTAACTTTGTTTTGTCTCCGTTCTCCTTTCAAACAGTATCTAATGTCTTTGGCCTCTCACTCGTCTTCCTCTTTCTGTTGCTATTCCGATCTTCCCAGTCACAGTGTGGTGTCTGATGGCATTCATAATGAACGGTCCAGATTCATTAGTTGCATCGTGATGCATGTCTGTACCCTTCTTCGTGCAATAATCGGGCATGCTTAGAAGGCAACGCCAGAGCTTATGCTAGCTTGTTAAATCCAACGTGACGGTTGCAGCAAAGTTATGGCAGAAAAGTTGCCAACAACAGGTGCTGGTCGCAAACTAAACACGTTTTTCGGTGCTGCGTTTGAACGGTGGCGACAGAAAGGGCTGCAAGTGGATGCCATGGTGAGGCTGTTTCTATTTATCTTCATGATTTTTTGAGAGGATTTGTTGTTTTTCAGCATCACATTATCATTTGAACAAGTGTCCAAAAAAGTTAGCGTCCCCAAAAAACGGTGTCGCTTCAGAGGTCTGAAGAACGGGGACTTGGAACTTTTGAATTCAAAATGTAGCCTGCTCTAACTGTTTTTCTACCTACCTTTAAACACAGTTAAATAAATAAAAATAAAAATTGTATTATTTTGCCACAAATGACTTAAAAAATATATTCAAGCACCAGCAGATGGATTTTGTAATCAAAGGTGACCAAGAAGCTCATGTCAGTGAACACAACATGCTGTACAGTGTGATACGTTCAATGCAGAAGCAACTGTCCAATCATATTAAGATGGCGGACGGTCTTTGCTGGATGGCCGGACTATTAAGCAGTCTGGGCTGACGGCTCCGTTTCATGACAGCGTGAGGCCAAGACCTGACATTCAGCTGTCGGGGAGGAAAGAAATGCACGTGTGTGCATAAAGGTGCAGGACTGACAAGCAGGTAAAGGTAAGTAAGTGGAGATCATCAGAGGCTAGAAATATTATCACGTGTGATTAGCGCTGTATCACTGTTCATTAGGCTGATGACTAGATGGAGTTACATGACAGCCTTGTGGTAAGAGGGAGACAGACTGAGAAAGAAAATGAAAAATAAGCAGATACGCCGTGTGACGAAAACAGAGCAAATCAGAGAAAGTGAGTATCTCACAGGGAAAAGGGACAGCAAGATAAACATCTTCCTACGATCCCTAATTCTTATAGTGAGAACATACATAATAAATGATAACCAGATGATTATACAATGTTGAAACCCGTATATCAAAGGACAGATTTGTGTGGCGCTCATGAAAGCTTCCTGTAAACACGGGCGCGATCATAGCAATGCAATAAAAAATGCTGTCACCCAGACAAGCTTAACAGTAAGGGCTGCTGGTAACTGCTGCTGTCTTGTATAAAGTGGGAGACAGAGAAGCCGTAAAGCCGCCTCAGTATCAGACAGAAACATTAGTTGCTGTCACACTCACTTTGCCTTTGCACAGACAACAGTTTAGTGTATCATCAAAGCCAAAACAGTGCTCATTTCTACCATCTATTAGAGCCGGGCAACTTGAAAAGGCACTTGAAATGGCAGTGCACATTTGCAAAGTAGATGAGAGGACTGCTGTTGTGGTTGCCTGAGTAATGAAGTCGTTATGCATGCCATCCGACACATAAACAATGCATGTTTTCCATTCCGTAATAAGGGCGATCATTACATGCTGCATGTAAAGTAGAGATGAAATTAATCAGGGACTTCACAAACATTCCCTTTGTTGTGGGTCACAGCTTCTGCACAAGTTTACAAAGTTACAGTCACCCCTCCCTTTTATCTAATTCTGGACCACTCCAATAGCCAGCGGTAATGAATTGGCTAATCACAGTTATCTGGCCCATTCAAGAGCTTTGTGAAGCGAATCAATAAAGCCTGGCACTGAGCCAGCCATCCATTCTGATAGATGCTCTACTCTGATCTATTTCAGTTTTGTTTTCGTTTTTCTCCTGTCCTAAAGATGTTTATTCTTTCTCTGTTTGTCCTCTTTCTCTGTGTACTGCAGCAAGGTCAGGAGGGAAACTAAAGTTAAAAGACAAACAAACAGAAAAAAAACAAAACAATCCCATTTCATGCCAGCTTGTAACTCAAGAGGACAAAAGTCAAGAACTGAATTTGACAGAGGGAGACATTTCTCTTTAATTGACCTGTTGGAAGTCAATTGATCTCGTGCCTAAGGCAGGAAAGGAAATAACAAGGCTTACACCTATACTTGACTGTTTCCACCTTAACAGATCAATAACCGTGACGCAACCACTGACAAGAATTTCTACAGATTGCAAATGTTCGCCCTGCAGTGTCGTTATTGGCTGCAGACAAAACAGGAATATTGTTGGCTGTGGGGGGGGGGTCCTGCCTTTCAACAATGTTTTGGACCAGGGCTCCGGACTAACTTTTTGCATTGCTTTTTCATTTAGCTGCACCAGCACAAAATTCAATTTTAAGTTTTTCAATTCCCACATAACTATGTAAATGATTGTAAACCAGAATAAGCTGTAGCACAAATACAGTGTGTGTACACACCCTAGAGCAGGGGTGTCAAACTCATTTTTGTTCAGGGGCCACATACAGCACAATTTGATCTCAAGGGGGCCGGACCAGTAAAAATAGTAAAATAATAGCCTATGAACAACAAGAACTCCTTTGTTTTTTCTCCTTTGTTTTACATTTAATTTTACAAAACATGAAATTTCTTGAGAAATATAAGTGCAATTTCAACAATATCGTGCCTAAATTTACTATTTACACAGCACACTGGATCTATAAAGGCACAAACATTTAGTCGCGGGTATCTGGAGCATTTGACATTACGTTTAGATTAGTGTGAAATTTTAACAAATTCATCCTGTGGGCCGGATTGGACCCTCTGGCGGGCCGGTTCTGGCCCCCGGGCCGTATGTTTGACATGGATGCAGGCCCTGAACCTGTCCCATTTGGACATACATTCAGAAATGATGGTCTGGCACATCAACTGACATGGTAACAAACACACAACTTTGCTGGTTAGATCAACGGGGAAAATCCGGACTGTGTTGTGGTGGTTGTATGGTGTTTATAGGGCAGCATACCATAAACAAAATGACTGGCAGACTTTATTTAATTATTACTAAAAAAAATTAAAAGAACTATACTCTGTAATGGCTGCAACTAACGATTATTTTCATAATTAATTCAAGTACTTGTTTGGTCCACAAAATGTCAAAAAATATTGATCATTGTTAAACCAAAACCTGGAAATGATGATTTTGTTTTGTCTATAAAACAACAATCTTAAATGTAATGATTTATTTGGTATATGGAATAAAGAAACCAGAAAGTATCCACATTTAAGACGCCGAAAAATCAGGAAGCTTGTTTTAATAATCGCACAAAAGACTCAAAGCAATGAATCAAATACTAAAATAGTTGACGGTTCATTTAGTAATCGATTAATAATCAATTCATTGAAGAACCGTTGCAGTCCCATTGTGGCGTACTGTAGAACACAGAAAAGAACATTTTTAATGCCTAACCAAGACGACGTGGATCTGGGCAGCGTGTAGTGTTTGATGTGGCTCCCCGATTCCTAAACAAACTACTGCTGCCGACATTAACCACACAATCCACTGCCACAGGCCCAGTGTGACTCCCACACTCTGTGTTTGTGTGAGCCAAGGCCGACTGTACGCCTTTTTTTCCCCACTTACATCCACACATGAGAAAATCCACGCAAAGCAAAGTAAATTACGCTGCCATCAACTTAATTGTATCCCAATTAATAAGAGAATATGCTTTAGAAACTGGATTACAGCAACTCTACGTTTCTACAAACAGTCTCTGGTGAAAAGAGACTCTCATTGACAATGGATTAATTAATCTCGGTCATGAAGTTATTGGAGGTCCAATTATGGGATGCACTTAACAGGGTAATTTGCTTGCTAAAATGAATGAATACATAAATAAATAAATAAAAGGATTTGCCATGAATAATCTAATAAAACGAAGCACTCTGCTCAGACAAAATAACAGATCTCTGTAATAAATGAATAAATGAGGAGTGCACGTGATATTCATGGATATATATGATTCTGTTTGTGTGTCTATAGGGATTAAGCTATATCTGCGTGGCTGAGTCCTCGTGCAAATCTGTTTTCGCTAAATTAAGCGTACATGTATAAAATCCATCTGTAGTAACAAAAAAAAAGAAAAAAAAGAAATGTACGTGCCGTATGAGCATTTGTCTCTTGTTGTTAGATAATGAAAAACGCTTCCTTCGAGACACGGGCAGAGAAAAGAGCAAGCAATTAGACGGAGAGAAAGGCGAGGGAGACAGAGAGAAGGAGAGAAAGCAATGGAGTGCTGTTTGAATGTGATAAATGAGATCACTGCAGGGTAGGCTGTGTCATTAGACGAGTCTCAGCCCGAGAAGAGAAGGAGAGACTGAGACACAGAAGGAGACGGGGGGGAAAAAAGAGAGGAATGAGGGGCAAGAAGAAGAAGAAGAAGGAAGGAAAATGAAAGGGGACAGCCGGGTGACTGACCAGGCTACATTTAACTCACTACGGAGGGAACGAGAGAGAGAGAGAGAGAGAGAGAGAGAGAGAAAATCACCGAGACGGAGAGGGAAAAAGCAGATATAAGGCTGGGATGAATGGAACTGCAGGGGCTCTCAGTCTTCCGCTGGCCTTTTAACAGCCAAGTGTTTGGACCAGGTCTGGCAGACAGAGACGCTTGTACTCTAAAGACAGCCATGGAAGACAGGCAGAGCCTGCTGCTGCTGCTGCTGCTGCTGCTGGCCGCAGCTTTATCTGGCTCAGGTTGAAGAACTGAGCAAGAGGGGGTCAAGTGGAGGCCAGGTCACAGAATTTACCCAACGAGTACGCTCGTCAACAAAAATAACACATTCCTGGAAACAAACTTTGTTTTATGAAACATTCTGTGGGATAAAAGAAAACACTTCAGGCTCCACGAGAGTTCCACATGGATGAATTGTTGCGCTCAGACCACCTGGTGATCCGAGGGTATTCCCCTCAGAGTGCAACACAGATGTTCACTGAGCATTTTCCAGTGCCAGAGGAGAGCATTTATTGCCTGTCTGCGAGCTACTGTCCACATCAACACATCAGAATAAAACAGAAATTCTCGGTTGTCCAAATAGAGCAGGTTTCACCGTCAGCATTGTTTACCTTGTTGCTATAGGAAAGTGAAGAAAATGTTCATTTACTCGCAAACCAAAACATTTCTGCAGGCTATGTTAGGCTTGCAGCTGCTGCCGATGGGCAAATTGAGGTTAAACTTAGTTAAATATGATTTAAGAAGAGCAATCTAGAAGAGACAGTCCTGATGATGACTGGCAGACACATATTGGCAGCTATCATTTCAGCTGAAGCACTCCGTATGCCTCGGTGCCGCTCGTCATCATGTCTAATTTTAAAACATTAGTCTTCTGCTTCATAAACAGGTGCATCGAGTCGGGCGGCTTTCTTTTCATTTACAACATCGCAGACGAAACAAAGCAGATGTTCTAAGTCAAATAATTGGACGCGATCATTTGTTCGGTGTAGGATTAATTAAGCGGCAGCAATCGGAAAAACAAGATGTTTATTATGATTCGGTGAGAGATAACAGCGTGATGATTGGAAACAAATTCTACCTGGTTGCCATCCCACGAGAGCGCAGTATTGACCAAGTGTAAACAAGAGCTGAATGTTGTTTCTAAAGCGAACAGGGTTCATATTTCACATGTGAAGAGAGTGAATGAATGTTTGTGTGTGTGTGTGTGGTTTAGGAGATGCAGTCGACAGACACCTCACTTTTGTTCAGAGTAATTTGTACCCCAGGGGAGACACGTTTGGCTTCCATTCAGTTGTTGCCATGGGACCTAGCTGTTGTTAAGGGCATCATCCTGAATGCTAGTTTGAACTTCTTTTGTCTTTGCCTGTCTGTCTGTCTGTCTGTCACTTTGTCTTCATCTCTGTCCTTTCCCACCTGCCATGTTCTGGATGTTTTGGGAGCCACAGCTGCGGATGACTTTTCTGTGTCTGATACCTTTGCTTTTTTATATTTAAATGTATACAGTCTGTGCTTATTGAAGCATGAATGGGATTTCTATTCTTCTGTAAGGAATGCTTCCGATGCCAACATCACAAAGTATCTGCCGATACCGATAATGGTACCAAGTACCAATAATGCAAATATGGTAGGCCTGAACAATTAATGATTTTGAAATTAAAATGACAATTTGGAACCATGCAAATAGCCAATAATAGCAAAAGCTGCTATTTTTGCTAGCAAATGCTGGCAAAGCTTTGTTGCCACCAACCCAGCCTCAAACTCTCTAGAACAGTCTGACTGCCTCAAATGTTTAAAATGTCTTGCTTGGGCTCCGTCTAGTAGAGGGGGTTCCCCTGCACTGTGCTCCTCGTTTGACTTTGCATGGACAATCCAGGGAACATCATAAGAGCAAAGCCACCAGCACCGAGTTTATCTATATTTCGTTCTATTTTTAGTTGAGCATTTGCATGGTGAAAACATTTCTAATCTCTATGTTCACATTTTTGAATTGCTCATATATTTAACTGAATATTGTAATATCTGTCGGAATAATCACAATTATATTTTCCTCAAACAGCTCACTGCTCCATAAATAACCAGACCAGACCTGGCCACGACCAAAGCAGCACCTGGCCAAGGCAGGCAGGTGAGCAGCCTCTGGGCTGACAGGCAACAGATCTCCGATCACATGTCCTCTAAGGGGCACGAATCTGAGGACCAACTCCCCGAGGCTCATTATGGGGAAAACACAGCATAGAAGGTTGAGAGAAGGGATGGAGGGGGGGGTGTGGGGAGGGATGACCACTTGTCCACCACAGCCCTATAGGAGCAGCTGCCTGCAGTTACAGCCCTTTCAAGTCCCTGACACTTTCTGCCCATTAATCAGCTGCTACCCTCAGCAACACTCCAGCACTGTCTGCCCAACACAAACCCTTACTGCTATTCAGGCCAGCTCGGGAACCACATGAGAGAGCCATGCACCCTCTGCTGACAATAACCAGTTCAACGTATTTGTCCAGTTAAACACCTGAACCTCCCTTTCAAGTTGTCCTCCATCAGCTGCCAGGGGCATCATCCACACCATTTCCTGATTATTTATCAGGGCATGATGGGGAGATTTAATTAGGCTGAAGGCAGCACATCATCGTTTACAGGCTCGAAGGATAAAGAGCCGGAAGACATTTTCTTTCATGAATGGTTTGCTGCTGATACAGCCCACCACTAATCAACCCCTTACTCCCATTCAACACACACATAAACCCCCCGTAATTTGTAGCATTTGAAGGAAAACAATGCTTACAGTGCAAGTTATTGTATTGAGGAAATGGTAATCTTAAACCACTGGAAGATAAAAAATAAAATGCATTTAATTAATGTATGTCATAGCTTAATTACTTAATTGCATATTATATAATTCAGGGGTGCATCTTTTGTCAGCATAACGCCAGATATATGAGAACTACGGGATGGAGGATGTTCATCATGAGACTCTGAATAACAAAACTCTCAGCTGAGCTTCCACTAACCCCCTCCCCTGTTCATCTACTGCTGGGATGGGTCTTTCAACATCCAATTTTACATGTGCAGCCATGCCCTCCATCTATCAGTCTATATCAAAGGCAGTGTACTACACACCTCCCCCCGCCCCCGCCCCCCCTCCACATGTGGGATATGTCTGTGCTTAAGCACACACTGAACAGCCCATAGCCAATTCCAATTCGTATGATGCAAATCTTTAGTAATGTGTATCAGGAAGAAACTGCATAGCAGGACACTATTTTTATAATTTGACCCACAGAGGCCTGCTGAAGTCTCTCCAGGTTCATAAGGGGCATGATGTGGATGATGTAGAAGAGTCTGGTGAGTATTAATGTAAAACGGATAGATCTAGAATAGCTTAGCTTAGAAAGGACCAAATGTCTCGTTTTTGTCATGACTGTAACTGGTTTCAGTGAAAGAAGAAAAAAGTACACGGAGACCTGGTATATCGATTGCCCTCTTGCAGCTTTCTGCTGAGGTGAACATCTACTGCCCCTCCACAATCAATCATTGCCTCCAGGGGGCCACCCAGAAGTCCACAACCAATTTTTGAAAACCTCTTGACACTGATACTGGACATTCAACACATAACTGCTATATGATAGTACTACATTTCACTCTAGGTCAAGAATGAGAATGCCCCAGCATCACAAACTGTATCCTACATCACAAAATGTGAGCACTTTACACCCCGTGAAAAAGACTGAATGTGGCTCACAACTAGGGCAATTCATCGTATTGAAATTGAAAATGCATCTTGAAACAACACGATTAGAAAATTATAAACGCTGCCATTCCATTGTATCTGTGTTCTATGCACTGCATACATGTTGAAAACATTCTCAACCTTGTGTTAGGATATCGAGTCATAAAAGTAATGCAATGTGATTATTATGACCTGAAAACTGATATGTGTGAATTTCTGTGGCCTTTTTATTATCAGATCCACTTGGAGTCCACATGATTCAGTTGGTTACAGTATACACTAAATCCTACACACAGGTCCTTTAATGTTTTCATGGTGTCTTGTGGTAATGCTCTTTCACGGTTAGGATCTATTTAAGAGTGGATATTGAACTGTGGCTGACTCGAGAAAATGATATCGCGAATCCAAACGCAAACCATGAAACCATCGGAAGAATCTCAATAAGATGTATCCCGAAAATTCTTCAGCCCTATTCACCACTGCAGTATCATTGTTCCCTGCACTCTATCACTCCGTATATGCATTCCCCTCACCTTAGTGCCTACTTATTTCCCCACCCTCTTAACCCCTCTCTCTCTCAATCAATCCCCTGCGAAAGCCTGCCACAGGCAGCGATATTCACCAAAGCTATTCCCCTGCTTGTGTATACTCTAGCAAAGCCCAGGAAACAGCGGAATATACCGTCTGCAGGGAGAGCAAGAGGGAGGGAGGGAAGGAGGGAGGAGTGGGATTGAATGAGAAAGCAAGAAATGGAGGGCGGGGGGGATTCTTTGGGAAGGAAGCCAATCCAATTACAGGCAGCGGTGCAGCCCTGGTTTCTTTGGCAGCACTAAATTCACATTTCAACAGTCTCTTCCTCCCTCCTCTACTGCCTTCTTCCTCCTTTGTCTATCTTGCCTCCTTCTTGCAACCTCTTCCATTATTTTTTTGTTCCCATCATGGGTCACACTCACAGCGTGCATTCTTTTGCAACACACACCTCTCTCCCTCCACCTGTCCGTCTCTCTCTTGGATGCGAGAGGAATCGTGACGGTATATATGCAACTTTGTCACCGGCGAAGCATCAAACCCTCCCCGTCCGCTAGTCCCACGCAACTGTGTTCTGTCAGCCCTCTGCAGGAGCGCTGCAGCTGGGCCTCAGCAGGGCCCCCATCCCTATGCCCTCCCTGTGAACCAGAGGGGCAGAATGAATGACAACCTCCATGTAAACACTTGCATATTTCAGATGCACTGAAACACACACGCATATACACATAGAGAGTCGTGTATCCATAGGTAAAGACGACATTATATCGACTTACAATAATAGTTATTCTTCTGTATACATTGGTTATAAAGAGTTGTTATGTTACCTTTCTATCATCTGGCCATTCACCTCTGACCTCTGGCGTCAACAAGGCATTTTCTCCCAGAGAACATCTACTCGCAGGATTATTTTATCTTTTTCTGACCATTCTATATAAACCCTTGGAATGGCTGTGTGTGGAATTTCAAGGAGCTCAACATTCTTATCTGTAAAATACTCAGACCAGCCCATCTGGCACCAACAACGCCATCACGTTAAAAGTCACTTAAATCACCTTTCTTCCCCATTCTGAACTACAGTAGGTCATTTTGACCACGTCTAAATGTATTGAGTCGATATTTGAGTTATAACATGTTTTCACCTTATTAGAACAATCAATGATATGTTTGTAGTCTTGTGTTTCAGCGCCCACGCCTTGAGTAACACCTGGACGACGCACAAACACCCTATAACAACGGCAACTGAGCAGCCTTCTTCCCGGCATTACAGACAGGCAGCATTATTGATTATTCATTACCGAATAGTAATGCTCTCCTTTTCCACGCCGTTGCAGACTGCCACAGTGGCCAGCTATTTGTGGTCATACTATCTTCCATGCACATGAGGCGGGCAGTCGCTGCTCACTGAATCATGCAAATCAGTACTCGTCCCCGTCCAACTGCGCACTCGCAGGCAAATGTTTTGCACAGTGCCGGCAGCGCCTTGTGTTATCACGTGATTTCAAACAACAGAATGTGCAGCACATGAAGTCCACAGAATCGTTTGTGTGGCCCCTCACTGAGAGAGATGCTCAACGTTTCATTACTCTTCACACATGAGTGCTTCCTCCATGAGGTTGAGAGTCAGTATTCATGTCATATTTTGCAAGAGCTAAAAAAAAAGGTAGTCAAGGTATTTTAACAGAAAATAAAGTCCTTGTGTCTTCTCATCAAGGCTACCTCAAAGATGAGGAGAAACTTGATATAATAGTGAGGGCGGTATTAGCCTTATCTTCCTGACATCAGTGTCTGAATTTGAGTGGCCACACCAGGGCTTTCTGTTGAAGTAGCTATTCTCTAGGTGCCTTGCTCATAGTCTGGTTAAGCCCAATGTTAGTCTTTCTGTGGTTACACTCATGCCCATGTGATGACTACACAGCAGCATACAAGGCTGATGTTGCACGGATTCTCAAACAGGGAACAGAAGAGAGCGGCAGAGGACTTGACAGCTGCAGACAAGAGTGTAGAAAGAAGATGATAAAAAAAGAATGTACAAGATTCAGAAACAGCAGAGAAAAACACTTTCCCCTGTATCTTTAATGTTACCAAGTAGAAAAGGATGCTAAATTATTAAACAGCCCAAACAGGGGAATGAATATTCTCTCAGTCAGATCAGTCTATTGATTTAATTATGAATAGATGGAGACCAAAATAACTCAGGCCAACACTTGTGTTGCACTGCCAGGAATTAAATAATAAAGACCTTGCCAAAACCCGTACCAAATGGTTTTATCAACTCTCCTCTCTTTCCTGTTTCTTTCTCATTTCATGCAGCTGTTGGTGGTGGGAGTGGCGGCTGAGCCAGTAATGGCCAAGTGACAAACTCCAGCTGTCATTTAAAAAAGCCGCCCCGTGGGAGGAGGAGCCAAGAGAACAGTGACAAATCCTTCGCCCAGCTGTCTGTAGTCTACGGAGCCTCGTCCAAATGTTAGATTAGCAGCTAATGTGACACAATGTACTGACACAAACACATATTATCTACACTGAAGCACAGCGTTCTCATTTTAACACGTGACAGACAGACCAAGCAGCGGCTGTTGCTGAAATGAATCAGCGAGGCCGACATTGTTGACTGAAATCTCACTTCACATCTGAGCATAGCACTCACGACCTTCACTATCCGATGCTGTCAGTGAGAGATCACATGTGAGCCCTTGTTTCCTGTGAAATCTGTGACTATTAAGTGGCCAGAGTACTCTAAGTCACTGTGGTGTCTGTACTCTCTCAACACGACCGGGAGGTTTAGTGCCTGGACTCTCTCTCTCTCTCTTGCCTCGCGGTGTGCCACAGGCAGAAAAGTGCCTATTAAAATTAATGGGCCACTGCAGGTTATTCAACACTGCAACACCGGAGCTCACATAACAAGGAACTGGTAATGACCAGTACAGTGAGCCAGCCATCGCCATTACCCTTCTCTGACGCTTTGACAGCAGGCATTAAATATTAAGAAGATAAGTTTCCCGACGACACTTCACAGAGTCCGTGCCCCACGGACCAGTGGACAGCCCGAGTTCTTACGAATCACAGTGATAAAGTGGGCAGGACTCACCGACTAGCTCCGTTAACTGAGGGGTAGGAAAAGGAGAGGGGGTGGTACTCACCTTTTTCAGCCTACCACTCTTGGTGCCCACAAAGGCTACACAGTAGCCATTGTAGACATAGGAGGTGACAGAAGTCATGCGGTCCCGGGTCTCGGTGTAGAGAGTGTGACCGGTCACCAGCTGAGAGCCTCCAAGTGGCTGGTTGATGTCCAGACCACAGAAAGAGTCGTCAATGGGCACCGGCTACAGGAGAGAAGAGTAACTAGGGTTATACAATGAAATGTCAATGACAATGACAAGAGTATCTTAGATATGGACCTACAGTATAAGAAATTTGATGGCTGAGGAACCGAGAACTATAAAACACAGCTCAGTGACGAGGAAGGACGAAGGTGACAGAGTGAGACAGGAAAGAGCAATGCGGGCCAAACTTGTGGGAGTAGCATTTCAGAGGTGAGAGAGAGAGAGACAGAGAAAAAGAGTTCATGATGCACAAGTAAGTGTCTCTCAGCCATGTTGGTCTTTCTGTTCTACTTGGCAAAGACATGTTTGAGCCAGGCCTGGCCGAGCCGCACCTTGTTCTCACCGTGGCTGATTAACGCTGCCTGTCCTCACATCACTGAAAGATGCATATTACATGATAACTACCGTACGTGCACTGGCAAACACTGCGCTTGATAACCACGCAAACTCCTGACGTGTCTGTAATAAACTGTATTTCACTGGGAAATAATCTTTGGCAGAAAGGTTTGACTTTATTTCTTAGGGGTAAAAAAAAGGGTTTGAAATGGGTAGAATTGTTCAGAGTGAAGATCCCAAGACAATAGATGACTCCACGGGAAAAGAGGGGATGAATGAAGAGCAATAGAGGGGTCTTTGTAATGTTGAATCAAGCCAACTGAGACAGTCTGGGTAGCAGTGGCCTCAAAGTGCCATGTGGTGTAAAGTGAGACGGTCTGGCAAGTCTCCTATGTATACAATATATATCCCATAACCCCTTGCTCAAAAACTCTCTATATATTGCCCCTTCTCCAACCCCAACTCATTAATTTCTTTTTCTGCCTGTATGCTGCATCTTTCCCCTGTCCTTGTCCCTGTCAAAATGGCATACACTGTCAATGCTGAGTGACATCTCCAAGTACGGGAGGCAGCACAGTCCCTCACCCTACGCCATAGCTGAAGAACCATTCAGTTCCATGAACATTTTCATCAGCAGAGCAAAAACAATATTGCTGACAGGGAATAATCGCCTCCACTCTAACATTCACCCTCCCCACATTATGGCATTTCCTTTTATTTCAGTTGTTTAAAATAGCACAGAGCCACAGAATTGTGCAGCACTGCAGTATTCAAATGTGAAATAATGAAAAAGAAAAGAACCTACACTATCCTTTATTCCTACAGTGATCAAATGACATGTAGTTCATACAATTACATATAATATTACATATTTACATACATAATTAATCATTTGGGAACGCAAGCAGCCATCGTGACAGACAGCCGTGAGCTCCAGACTTTGGCTTATCAAAAAGCTACTCCCTCAAATGCATGCAGCTATTCCACATATGGTCTGTTGGGCTCCAGACCATATGGTTCTGATTATATCTCGACTGTTTAGATGATGTACACTTAACAGACACGGCAGTCCAACAAAATCCCTATGGATTCCGTGTGGTTTTGTTTTTTTGGTCACCTTCTTGAAGACATGTCATCACAAATCTCCCATGCAGAGAAGAAATGGACGGATTTACTACATCTCTGTTCTGTACAATATAATAACATTGATTATCTTTAGCGTGGCTCTGGTGAGACTATAAAAAGAGACTGTAATTCTGTGTGATCAGTCCATATTGAATAACTCAAGATACAGCATAATATTTAATCAATACGGAGCAAACTGTCACCGTCCTAGTTTGTTTCAACCGTGAAATATAAGATCGAGAGCTGTAGCTGGCTTGCCATTCGTATGAAGGATGAATTAAATGTGTTGGGATACCATCCAAGGGTTTATCTGTGTTATTGATACCAGCTTTCCCTTCTCCCACAAGTGGTTAATTAGTTGATGGGGCATTAGCAAAAAAGGCAGGATGATAGTGTTACTCAGATAGAGAGAGAAAGACACACAAACAGCCTGATAAAGAAAGAATTCAATCATCTCTCTCCTCTTTGGAAGTGGCAACAGAGATGGTGTACATCTCCAGATGGCAGAAGGTTGGACGGCTGCGTGATAAATCTTTGATTGGCTGCTGTGTCTGGATCCCCCTGGCTCAGTCTTAGTTCCAGCCTCAGCCTTGGCCCGTGTGTACATGTGCATAAAGTGAAATGTCTGCGAGACGGGAATGGGAGCTAAGGGTATACTTAAGAGTCTCTGCTTTGAGCTCAGAGGCTACCTTCACTTAGCAAGGGCCAGCGAAAAGGCACTCAGACTGTATGTGTAAGTTACTTTTAAATCAAGGTCAAACCTTGACTCACCTCATACTTTGTTGGATCTCAGACGAGAGTATTCTAAAAATACCACACACATACCTGTTGGACCATTTATTTATTTGTTTATTTACTTAAGAAAGACAAGATGTGAAGCATATGTGCTCTTCAGAGCAGCCGCTCTGCTCGAGTGGAGGATTTAAAAGACAAGCAGGCTTTGTGAGCATGGTTGGCATATTCAGTTGTGAAATGTTAATTTGTATAGGCTTCGAGAGTTTCTAATCCACCGACACCTATCTGCATGATCCATATTATACTATGGATTTACTAGCTGTTCATTGAGCACAAGGACATGGTGTTAAGGACCGTATTTTACATCTTCTTATCTCTGGCTACACGCGCACACAAAGCATGCGTATCCATGGTGTATAATGTAAAAGGAGAGCAGGATGTATTTTTACAAGTGTATGTCTACAAAATGGAGAGTAAGATGCAGCTTTGCAGGTAGCAGTTGTAACCTTTCTGAACAGACTGAGATGAATGGGGATCTCCTAGGACACAGGAGAAAGGTTCCAATTTGGGATCCCTCAGTGTTGTCATCTCGACACCTACTCTGCTTCTTCCATTATCCTCTTCTGCTAAGCTAATAAAACTCAACAGAGCTAGTTTGTGATAACGTCTCCCTCATGCTGACGATCACCTCTGACATTGTGCTAATTGGGAACTTAAGTGATTTTAATAGGACCAGTCAATTATATTCCCTGGAGAATGAGGGAGATCGTCGACAAAGAAAGACGATCAGAGGCTGTCATCATAATGGGAATATAAGGAGATTGTTAAATGCACCCATACAAATACAATAAGCAATCACAAACCTTTACCGCATACATACAGACAATGCCCGCATGCCAAGACACCCTCAATTGATTAGTCAGGCACTTACCTTGTCATTAATTCCCTATTTTTTAATTCTTAATTGCAAATACTGAATGAAAGCACAGAGCCCAGTAGCCTCCTGGGGATGAGGAGAAATCAAGGAACTTAATGACAACATGTGAAAGACACTCGGCCTTCTGCTGCTGCCGGCTAATTGGGGATACAGAAGGAATAGACTGGTGTGTGTGAGATCTACAGCAGCATCAGTGAGTAGCTTCAGCTGCTTTCCCTTATTCCAGGAGAAAAATGTGTGTTTGTTTATATTATGCTCAAAGAGAATGTTACCATTTGGATGATAAAAAAGAGAAATGAAAAGACATCCTCCCCCTTCTTTGTAATTTGACATGAGTACGCTATGCAGGGCATTCAAAAGCATTTCCTGATGACTGTTTTCATTACAGCATACGCCCTACAACGCTGTGGTTTCTAGGTTCACTGAGAGGAGCTTTGGTTGGTCTCCTACTGTTTACTCATTTGTTTTGGGACAGGAACTCAAAGTAGATGTCATTGGTCCATTCAACAGTTAGGACCACTGAGATGTGCACAAGATTAAATGGCATTTTTCTCATTGTTAGTCTAGGAATTAGATCAAATGTTGGGTCTACAGTACTAGGTAAATCACCATCTGAATCAGTAGATAAAAGCACATGTGTGTTTGTCTGTATGATATTGCTGTAACTCACCGCTTTGGTGCACTGCACATCTTTCCCAAGCAGCCAGTTTAGCTCAAGATTTCCTTCTCCCTGGTAGCAAGACTGCAGGCGCTCCTTGATTCGTGCATTGATGTCTCGGATGGTGAAAACACAGAGTGCTGAGTCATCTGGGGGCCGATGGAACTGCTTCTGCCCCTTGGAGAAGATGGTGAAGAGCACGTCGTCTTGAGCGCCAATGTTGAGCGAGGCTGCGAGTACGCGCCCCGGCTTGCCGAGGTAGGCGGCCTGCAGTAGTCGGTACTCAATGCCGTTTTTCACACAGCCGATGGGGAGAGAGACATAGGAGTGAAACTTGCGGTCATCTTTGCAGAGGCGGACAATGCGAGAGGTGTAAAAAAGGTCGCTGGTGGATCCACTCGATGACATGCTGTTCTCCGGTGTCTCGGGCTGCACAGTCAGGAAGTACACAAAGCTGCCGCTGGCAAAGCCGTAAACATAGTAAATATCAAAGTGGGAGACCAGTGCCAGTGTGTCTGACGGTATCTTGATGAGGGAGGAAACGAAGTCAGTGTGCAATTCATAGTCTAGCATAGCGGAAGATTCTGGGTCACGGGGCAGTTTTCGACTCGAGATGGTGGGGAAGTAGTCCTGTTTCCCATCTACTGCCGTGCCAATAAACAGGGTCCCATCCTGGCCCTGTGACGGCACAATGACCCCATACATGGTCCCAGTCTGGTTGACACTAGAGAGGTAGTGCTCTTTCTTATGAGATGGCTCCACTAAAATAAAAAGGTCATCCAGTCTGAGAAGTTTGCAAACACCCTGGTAGAGGCTGCCACAAGCCAGCAAACGATTTTGGGAATAATCAATGAGGAGAAGCTTGTTGACATTGTTGGTAGAGACAAGGGGCTCAGAACATGGCTGGACAATCAGAGGCGGGTAGCAGGCCTTGTTGTCATCCTCTGGGCCTGTATCATGGGAAACAAGCAGGGTAAGATTGCCCGAGAGCTTGTACACACGGTTGACCGCCCCAATATACAGTGCCCCTGTGGTTTGGTGGACTGTCAGGTGATTGAAGACCCAGTCCCGACGTTCAGGGTGGAAACTAGTGAGTGTCTGTCCGCTGCACAAGACAGGGAGCGCTAAGAGACAGAAGACGAGCAAAGTAGTAAAAGCTCCTACATTGGGGTCAGGTGACAAAGTCCTGCTTGTAGACCTTCGGCCCTCCATGGTTTAATGGGACTGCGAGGGGAAGTGCAGAGGATTCAGAGAGAATGGATGAGGGGAAGAGACCTTTGCCTTTTTATTGTTGAAGGCTAACTTTCAGGTCAGAGCTTCGCAAGGGTCTTCACATGTTTCTGAAAGAGAAAACAGAAAGAAAGAGAAGTCATTAGATATCAAAGCATGACTCACATTCCAGAAAAAGTAAACACGTGTGACCAACTGGAAATTGCACATCATTACATAGAAGGTCAAAGTTGGACTTCAGTGAGGCAATGAGCTGAGGAGTAAGATGGTGGAGGTTTATTCAGACAATTGCCGGAAACCATTACGATGTACATTCCAAAGGAGTTGCTGGATAGGGCAGGACAATGCAGGAAAGAGAGGCAGGTTACAGAAACGGAAATTAGCCTGACCTGACTCACACACCAATCGCAGCTGTCACACACTGAGCGAGAGGTTTCTAAGAACAACTCTGCCCACACACTCACATTTTCCAAAAACCTTTAATAAACTGTCATCTTTACAGTGCTGCGCAGACGTCTCAGGGCACCACCATCTTTGTTGTTTTTACGTCTTGTCAAATTCTGTGAGCGCTGGCATTTGGATAGGAATGAAGCGGCCCTTTGTGCAGTATTAGCAAGCTGTCAATGAGTTCAGCTCTTACATAAACCTGGCGTATAGTGCTTTTTCAGAGCAGATATTTTTCTACATGCCATACTGTGACAAACACAGGTTTTACCAAGAGGTTTAAGAGAGCCAAGGTCGTGCAGTTGTTTAAATGTAAGGGTGATTCACACTAAATACTTGACACTTGAACCTGTAGAAGCTGTGTTATTGTAAAACAGTCTACATACTGTATGTCCTGTATTTTAAGGGTGTGACTGAGAAATATTTGTACTGTATGGTGATTATAGCATTTGCTAAAACAACAAATGTAACGGTGGCAGTACTGTAAAGTTGAAAATGTGTCTTGAATTGTACCAACATCATAGAATTTGAATTACTATGGGTCTGTTTTCGTGACATCAAATACACTTTCACTTTGACTGCGCAGGGCTGCAAGTAAATCGTGCCACAGAAAATACAATAGCAATAACAACAAAAAAATACAACTTTTGTCAAGATAACCCAAAATAATTACAAGATGACATGGCGTACAATATACATTAGTCCACAGCTGTGTCCCACTCTCATATTTTAGTCTGACCACATCTCATCTACCAACACTATCAGTATCATTGTATTCATTTTTCATATCTATCTGTTAAAACATGCAATTTACACAACCATTCTCACCCAGTACAGATCTCTCTCAATGTGCCATAAACCATGAGACAGATTTCTGTGCAGTCTGTCCCCAGGACTTAATTATCTTGTCCAACAGAAAGAAAGACCTCGATCTTACAACTGGAACAAAGTGAGAACAAATTTTCTGCCCGCTCTTAAAGAGCGTGTTTCACAGAATCAATATCTATTAATTATTATTTTATAAATATTGTTGTTTTTTTCCTGTCCTTTCATTATATTAATTAATCACCGGCGAACCAACATTCATCTTGGTGTTGCATCTGTAAAAATGCTTGCTCATGAATGTACCAGCCACCATAATATGCAATATGTGTGTCTGTGTGTTTGTGTGAGGGAGCGTTTCCTTTCCCTGGTAGTATCAGTGTATTCTATCAGAACCAAGATGTGCAAGGGACTAACAAGTGGAGACAAAGGCAGTGCATCCCAAAATCAAGCATGATTAGGCGTAGCGATCCAACAAGGGTAATTACTGGGGAGCTGAAGGAGGTAAGCTGGGGGGGGAGACACGGGGTCGCCAGGGGCTTGAACATGTCAGAGACGGCCTTACATCATTTGTCACGCTCCTGATATGCATTACGAACATAGCAAGGGCAGAGCGAGAATCGAAGGTGAAAGACGTGGATGGAATAATCAGTGACCCTACTTTAAATGAACAAGAACGCATATGCAGAGAAACGGAAACACCACAGCGGCTACAGCGAATGTGTTTGAGGCGAGTTTGATTTGCAGAGCCGATGTGGGATTCCCCGTGAACCGTGCCTGCCCTTTTACGGCCCCTCAATCCCTATCTCATAATGGTCATCTCAGGATGCCCTCCCTGCCCCCTCCCCCCCCCCCGTGATCAACGAGTTTGCTACTCAGCTCAGACTTAAATATAGACCCTTAGGGAGTGTATTGATCCATGTGTCCATAAACACAGGTCCTAAGGCCCAGTCAAGCTGTTCATGGCGTGTGTGCAGGCAGAGGTGTGGGAGGTGCTCTGTCCCAAGAGTAGTATATTAGCATTGCCATAAAAGTGCCACGGCTTCGAAAAAAAGCAGCGAGGGACAGACCCCCGCCCTCACTTTCTGCTGCCTGTGCTCTGCCATGCTCCTTTGTTTGAGTTTGTACTTGCTAGATGTGCAAAGTGGACCCCTTTGGTGGTATAATCAGTCGCCTGCTGAGCCAGCTTTTTGCTCAAGTCCCACAGCCTTTTGCCCTTTAGAGCTTGTGCTACAACCCTAATCGTATATGTGTATACAACATTTATTCCCATCCATCTTTTCCCTCTCTCCTTTTAATTTCTCTGCTCTTCCCCAGTCACTGGAGGAACTATATGAATCACTCCCTCATGTTGTGGCAACAGCTGCAAAAGCAGAGAAAGACGAGGAGCTGGATGATGTAAATGAAAGGCTCCACAAAGGTTATCCATTCATATTGCTTGCGGTAACACAGGGAATAGGGTCTTTGTTTAAGCTGATTGCATGACCACCTCTTTGTTGCACTTGACATAGTCTACAATGCTGCTGTGGCGCAGACCTAAAAGGAAAAAAAGGAACAACACTGCATCACCTCATGCTCTTCAGTTCAAAGCTCGGCTTTTCTTTTGTTTATGAGGAGTCAGAATTACCAAAAAAGGAAATTAACATATAAATACGACCAGGAATGATTCATACTTAGACATAGTGACTTACTGACCTGGAAAAGGTCAGCAAGAGCTGATCATTCAGCTTTTGATATACTACCTTTAAATGCAATGCTTTGGCTATTGTTATCAATATCAATACACTAAATCAGCTTTTCCTTGTTTATGTTCCTCTTTGAACTGAGTTCAGTTTTGTTTACACAACACAACTGCGGTCATTGCGCTGAGTGGCAAGATGACAAACCGTCAGCTGCGTTACAGGTGTTACATCACACAAGAATACAAAATGCTGTGTGAGGAAAAAAAAAAATACAAAACAAAAATGGAAAAGATCACGGCCATTGTCAGTAGATTTCCATTTGAGCACTCATCTGACAGTCTCTTTGGCAGACCTGAGAGGCAAAGAAAGATGAGCGTCGAGTCAAGAGAGACGGGAAATCACTCGCTTTCCAGCACACGTACACAAGCTGTGATCACGGCTGGGAGGGAAGACAGTTTTTGCAAAACTGCGCCATTCATAATGAATAGTTAGGCACACTAAACACTGTATTGGCACACTCAGCGAGACACTTTAAACCAACTGTTCCCAGTGGCCGCCTCTGCTCTGTTACCATGGTCGGTTGTGGCTCCCTTTGATGAAATGCTGGTGATTTTCTCCAGCCACTGGGCAAAATGCAATGCCCATGCCAACCATGTGTAAAAGGGGGCTGCCGCTGCATTGTGCTGATTATCTCAATGAAAGATGCGGAGGAGATGCGGAGGGAATGGGCAAAGCAAGACAAGAGAAAATGTGAAATGATAAGCTATGCAAACTATCACTGCGGCTTGTGGACACGGCAGCCTGAGGGCAGTGCGGCAGCCGGCAAGCTGAATCAGGAAAGAACAGGCTGTTGGAAGTGGCCTGAGGAGCGGGAGCAGCTAAACCTCTGTCACTCTGAAACAGGCAGCAGGTCTTTTTTTTTTTCATTTTTGTCCACACTAAGCTTCTTAACAATGCAGCCAAATGTGGTTGATCTCATAAATTCATATTAACAGCCGTTGTATTGCAGCAGATAAAGAACATAAACCATAATCCATTTAGGGTGCTAAATCCATTGTTGTCAAATAGGAAGAGGAAACGGGAGATCAAACTGTAATTTCATGCCTTGGATTAATGTGTTATTCCCTCAATGATTAATATAAAGCGTGACATCTTAACGCTTATGAAAAAGTGATATGCTACAAATCAGAGAGACAATTTGGAACAAAAGAATGAACGAACCAGCAAGTAAAAGGTTTAAATATTTTGCTTATTGCACAGTGAGATTTTCAGTTGATGTGGCATTTGCACTGTAAAAATAGATAGTTTAATCTTCCCTAAAGGGAGCTCTTCTTGTATAGGACACTATAAAAAAAGCGATTAACAGCAGAGGTTAGTCCATTAGTCTTCTCTCTAAGCTGCTATCAAGAGCGGAGATAATGAGAGGACTCGCTGGCATCTCGACTTGCTGAGCTAGAGTTATATTTATACATTTGTTTGTCTCAGTTTGAAATGAAATTCTCTGCTCCAGTGCCAGCTGTGTCTGTCAGCTTCCCGAAAACCTCGGCACATCTATTCTGCATCCATCTCTCCTACCACAAGGAAATGACACGGGAGTAAAGGAGAGGGAAAACACCCGCAGAAACCACAAGCCCTGCAGTAGCTGCGATGGCTCACTCTGTCTGGTTTCCTGCTCTGCGGTGCTGAAGGCAGCTGATTATGCCTAATATTTCCCGCCTGAGATAGAATTCCATCACACTGATGAAGGAAACTGTGATCTGTTCGTGTCCTGCTCATAACCTCAGTGCAAACACCGCTGTTGCTCAATTAAAGCCAATTTTATATGTATTTAGCTCCGATGTTTTTGTTTTTCCTTACATGACAAGCTCTGAGTGCTGACTAAAAGAGCCTTAATTTATTGGATCATAGTAAATGAATGCACAGTTGTCCATAATTAAACTTGTGCTCCAAGGCCACTCTAAAAGAGCACTCTGCGTCCAGTGTTTAATAGCGCTCTTTGTTAGTGACCCATATCAGTGCAATTGTTCATGACCATCAATTGGCCTTCACTGTATTGCACCTATGAAAGCAAAGCACTTTGTTGCACCTCAACCTCTTAGAGTTATTACTCCACTGACTGCAATTAGATTATTAAAACACAGCCACCATGCGCGCTTTACAACAAAAAAAAAAAATGGCATCATGTCATCATGATACAGGAATGATCAAGTCTCACCACAGTCCCTGATCCCTGATCGCAAACCAGGGCACACACTGTACATCTAATCTTCCCTTTAACCTCCGTCTCTGCTCAGTCACCCCTCCAGCTTTGCACGCCTTAAACCCTATTTGAGCAGAAATACACTGGTATTCTGCCTAAAATCGCTGACATCCACTGAGAGAGATTACAGTGTTATTGTTATGCCAATGATTTGTGTTTCTCCTCCCTCCCTCCGTCACCACCTCCTCCAAACACCGAGAGCCACAGACATTTACTTTCACTGTCTTGTACATGCTCAGACAGGCACATATCCACATCCTCAATCAGAGGTGTGCACGATATAGACACAGACACACACACACAGCGTAGACCTTTACCCCAATCTTAATTTCCAATGACACAAGCAACTTGCGACTACGCGCTTTTCCTACTACATTGTTAGTTGATTCCTGAGGCGTGATCTTCTCCAGCACTCCCACTACCCATATCAATGTGGTGGATGTCTCATCATTTCTGTCTGTCATCTGGTGCAAGCCATTAGGAGGCATTTCCATAAATCTAAATTGTAAAGCCCCTCAGCGAGACGCAGTCCTCAGCAGGCGAAGAAAATAAACACGGCAGGATGTCACTGGAGGCCACAAGATCAGATCGCTCACTACAACTCACACATAGATTGGGAATGAATCCAGCTCTTTGATTGACACTATACACATTCTATCAAATCGGACAGTCTTAACTATTCCTGATGCACGCTGCAGATCTTGTCACTTTGAAAGTCAATATAAAGATATACTGACAGCCGCACGTGGAGATATGCAGTTGTGCAGCAAAAGCGAGGAAGGCAGAGCACCTGTAGTGCGGTTGTGGTGGTGAATCTGAAAATGGATTACATATGCATGAATTATTAATGAAATACAGAGGCACGGCTTTAGGCTCTACCCTGTAAAGCCTTCTACTATCCTCCAGTCCAAGGAAAATTTGTTTTTTATTGCGAGTTGTCACTGCGATAACGTCAGAGCCGTGTTAATTCTGAAGCTGTGATCTTGTTTAATTACAATGTAAATATGTCCTCAAATCTATAGTGAGGGGTGATCATGAAATCTACACATTCAACTGATTTTGAATTGTGAAATAAACCTCAAAAAACACACATTTCATTCCTCATAAATAAAGGAGGTTGCTTCAGTGTTTTACGGCACATTAAAGGAGACAAAAGGACCTGACAAACTGAAATAGTGGTGCACCATGTAGCAGGTGCAAAGCACAGCCTGAGGGGTATTGGTCTGAGTCACCAGGCAGTTGTGCATCCTGTATGGAGTAGACTGGGTTCAAATGATGTGGCTCATTTTGTCAGGCATTACGGCAATTACATCTTATTTATTACTGAAGTAGTTGAATGCAAACAGTGAGGACGAGTGACTCTGAGGACAGCCAAGCCAGGAGGACACAGATGACACTAACCCAAACAATAGCAGCCCCAAAACACGATCTGTGTGTGCATGTGTGTGTTCAAGCAGCCGCCCTACCATAGTGCATCTGTTTGCGCTGCCTTTTGTTGAGTATTTGCTTTCTTTATCAACAGGCTCTCCCTATAGAAATGTTATCTGCCTATCGCTGCACTCCAAGCTAAACAAAGCTCGGACTCTGACCTTTGGCGTGCAGCTACCCAATGGACTGAACCTTCTATCAAATAGCCATGCTAAATCTGCGGTTAAGAACGATCAAACAACAGCAAGTGAGGTGTGAAACGTGAGTGTGTGTGGGTTCACAGAGACAGATTAATAAAGAAGATTGCATTAAAAAAAAAATGCCTTCCACAAGCATTCAGTCACTCTCCCTCTCCCTGCTTCATCATTTGTCTCACTCTCAGGATCAGTGGTGCTGGAGCATGGCTCAGTGGCCAAGGCAACTACTGCTGGAAGGATTGGGAGAAGGGAAAGGGATATGGAGGAAATAGGAAAAGGATAAGGCAAGCAATAAAATACATCAAGAGAGGAACTGAGATAAGGGGCGGGCAGAAACATTGAATGATGGCCTGTGAAAGCGAGTGAGAAGGGCAAAACAAAACAGTGCCCTCAGTTTGAGTGTTTGAGAGGGAGACGGAGAGATGAAAGAAAGCCAGGGAGAGTGGGACAGATAGATGAAGAGTGGAAGGAAGGGGGGGAAAGGTAGGAAGGAAAGGGAAGGAGCCGTGTAATCATTGCCCTGGCTGAGTAACAAGCCGTTACAGCCACAGTGGCAGCCAAAACTCCAGAAGCTGGCATGGAACATTCACTGTTATCAGGAACAAATTTATACAGGCCGGCTGACACTCAAGAGGGAGGAGAAGGGTGGGGTCAAAATGGAGAGGGAAAAGGAGAGGAAAAATGAACACAGCATGTTTTTGGTCTAAATGTATCTACATATCTGAAAACATAAGACATTCATTGAGCACTCGCCAGCCACAATCATCCATAAAGGGTATGTAAGGTATTTGAATCTGGAGGTAAAATGATGGAAATTGTGTCAGTCAAAGTAATCCCTTCAATTTCTGCTGCTACTGTTTCATCTAGGACGTGTGTGATCGTGAATGGGAGAGCTCGGTAATCACTCGCAGGCCGAGAGGATGAGGCCGCTCTGCGTTTGGCTAAAACCCAAGCACTGGAGAAGCAGCATGAAAGACACTCTTCTGCTGAGCTCCTCCATCAAAAACACTGGTACAAGATCGCCATCAATATCTCTGTGGCTTAAAGAGGGATAAGCTGGACAGGTGAGTCAGTACTGTTTTCGAGTATGGTAGCATCAAGTATAATACCCACGCACCAGGGCTGTGATGTAACTCTGAACAGTGAGACCTATGATGTAACGCGTGGACGCTCTCGCGGGCAACTGGGGCTCTGTTCCGACTGAAATCAATTATCTGTTAATACGATTAACATGACAGAGCAGTTTGTGTGAGTGCTATTCCCCCCGTCACTCCACAAAGCTAGTACTTCTTACACAGCATACGTCTATTTGTTCATCTCGGCGTCATCTCGGAGTCAAGCTCATTAAATCACATTCTGACAAACACGGGGCCATCATCAGGTGCGTCCCCGTTCTTACCTGGGATTAACCTGGGATTGGTATTAAAGCACTGTTACTGTTAGCGGTAGCTACATAAATCTTGGCCCACACTTAGGGACTTTCTGTTCAACCGACATCCTACAGATCGCCACACAAAAACAAAAACAAAACCGTTATTACATCTCTCAGTCAATTTCATAGCAGTGGTCGACCACATTATCCACAGTCACTGCCATATATTGACTCTGTTTAGCAAAATCTTATTTCATTGTAGGGCATGTTTGCGAGGCATTGATTCGCTCGGCGTCTCCTTGCCTGTCATTTTCTCATGTGGGTCATATTCCTGTTCAGGGTCAGCACTACCTCCAGAAACACATCCAGTGCTTGGGCTATCTCACACTCATGCCTGTGATTTATTGCAATAGAATCACTTGTGAAGAGTTCAACCACCAACCCAGATCCCAATGACCTGCTCACCTTCCTGCAAGAGAATAAGCATGGGGCCTTGTCGTAACACTAGCTCCTTTACAGACTGATATTTACATATTGCCATTAAAAATACACCTACTACTAGCAAAAGGTGGAAACATAAGGTCATCCGTGTATTTGTGCGTCTTATACAGAATGTCAATGTGGAATAAAGGCGCAACAAACTGTAAAATGTCAAAGCAAAAACACACCAGACAGGAGTTTTGTGAAATAATAGCACAGATAAGCCTTCAACTGGAAAGTGTTCACAGTAAGAATAGTAACAAGACCCGCAACTGGCATACTGATAATATCTAATGAACAACACTGAGTTTTCTGCAGTGATGTAACAGTTAATATGGTGCTTCCATTATTTGTTCACTCAACAACTGTGCTGTGGCTCAGAATAACTACACACCACTGTCTCTCTACAGAGGTTTTCTCCGCTGCCAAACAAGGATTATAGTACAATATGCTTCTGAGCTTTTAACCATACTGGACATTTCAATGACACAGGGTTAGAAAGTATTGACAAGCTAGTACTGACAGGGCATTTTAGTCAATAGTCGGACTAACGCACACAGATAATGTGATTGGAAAGTGGTTAAATAGTAGAAGGAAATACACAGATAAAGAACACATCTGTACAGACACCAAGTCCATGCTCTGCCAGCCCAAAGGTCATGAATTCTCAGGAAAATTGGAGTGGCACTCGACATGCTAACAACTAGCTGGAAGCTAAATCAGACATTAACGAATACCAACGAGTTATAATAGTGTGCATATCGCCAGCTAGCATAGAAAAGGCACACACTCTTCATTCAATAAAGCGCTCATGCTTAGTAGTAGTCCTAAGAAACATTAACTATGCATGAAAACTTCGTTTTTCTAGAATTGGTAAGTAGATAGCTGTTATTGGTAACCATAGCTATGTACAGAGGCAATTGTAGAAACTCACACCACTTTTAGGCTCATTTTCAGGCTTTCTACTGAGGCACATATAACAAGCACTATTAAACATGCCAAAAAATGTTCAAGCTCTCTCTTTTAGCTCTCTCCTCTTTCTTTCTCTCCACCTTGGCCTTGTAGAGCCCCTCTAATTTCATCAGAGGTGATAAAACACCACCAAATCAAGTCTGCGGCTGGTTACTTAGACCAATCTCCCTTTGGATGAGAGGCAATAACAGCATGTGGTGAGGAAATTGGGTGCTTACTCACACAGAGGGATACATGCCCAGCAAGCAGAATGCAGTGTTTTCTTTTAAGACCCAACACACCACAAAACCCATCAACAGCATTCATCTCTCTATGTGCATCCACCAGACCATAACCATTTTAACAAGCGGCAAGGGGCTACATGTGCCAAATTGTCTGCAGCCATATTAACTCATCCATCAAGATCATCCATCAAGAATCACAAGTGTATGAAGTTACTGATGAATTAAGTGTTGTTGGTTTTTTTTTTTTTACATGCTCTGTAAAAACACCAAAAATGAGCAATTGGGTGCAGTTTTAACAACTTCAGGAAAAGCAGTGACTGGTTTGAAATGCTAACTATACAATTCTTGGACAAGTTAAAGGCCATTTCTCCGTGGAAACGGAACAAAACTTCAACGATCTTTTTGTTTGTGATTATTTAAAAACTTAGTTCCACACGAAACTCCCAAGACACTGTTGTACATATGGCCTGTATGTGGCGCTGTAACGCTGCTACACCAAAAACAGAGAAGGGATTGGGCATGTGCATAAAGCACAATATATACATGTATATATACATGTGTATGTATATATATATATATATATATATATATATATATATATTTATTTATATATATATATATATATATATATATATATATATATATATATATATATATATATATATATATATATATATATATATATATATGTATACATGTATATACATATATATATATATATATATACACACACACCGGTATTCCTTTTTTAAATTAAGCTTTATTCGAATGAGAATAAACAGAGACAGAATAAACCAAGCCAGGGGAAAGGAAGAAAATAAATAAAATAAAATAAAAGTTATCATAAAATGAGCAGACCAAATATAAGGATGACAACAACAACAACAACAACGGATATAGCCACTTCCCCTAAATCTAGCAGGTTGGAGAAAAAACTGCTGCAGAGACTACAGCTATGAGATTGCATGTATATGCAAATCCAACAAGAACAAGCGATGAATATGCATGACACATAATGAATACAGTAGTGAGTGTTTTGGTAAGCATTAGGGCAGACTTGCTCTTGCTTGGTTGAATGAAAATCAACCTGTTTGTCCTCTGGAGTGTAACAGATCTTGCTGACAGGCCATGTCGTGCCATGCCAGGACAGGCCAGGACAGGCCAGGACAGGCCAGGACTGGACGGGACTGGACGGGACTGGACAGACCACGCTGGGACTGACAGCCGGGAGTGACTTGCTGGATTAACACTGTAGCACACATGCACGTCTTCCGGCCTGTTCCGTGTGAACCCCATACAGGATGCAGTGCTGGCTGGGATATGGTGGAAAATCAGCACTGGCCGGTTTCCTGTGAGTCAGTGTGCTGAGTGCGGTGCAGCCATGTTACCTCAGCAAACACTTCTCGATCTATCAAAACACTTCACTTTCAGGAACTTTACCAAACAATACCTTCATTAAATCACACAACTGTACTTTATTACTACTTTACGAGGCGGTGCAAGAGAACTTGACAAGGATGCTCTTAGTGACCTACATTTTTTTTTCCACCTCGTAAAAAGTGAAAAGAACATTTTTTCAAACTCAGCAAAAAAAACATATAGAGAGGATAGTGTGATAGTGGGATATTGCATATGCCCTGGAGTATAACAAATAGTGTGAAGCACATTTATTACACATGTGACAAAACTGCTGCCCAATTATGGCAGAATGGGTGAGCCGTGGGGGAGTAAGGAAGGAATGTCATGGTGACCTCGAAGGCCTACAATGAAAAATAATGTGTTGGCAGAGTAATAGCAATGCGAGGTATTATTCACTACAGCTGTGAAGGCCGAGTATTGTCCCGCATAACACATTGGAGACAGAGGCAGTGCTTGTGTGAACATTAGAGTCCAGAAATGTGATGAAGCACAGAGAACAGCAAAGGATCAGAGTTGGAGGAGGTCCAAAATCCAATATGCTCAAAGTCACAGGAAGAAAAAGAGCTATGGACTTGATTATATTTTGTCTCAGTAAACAGCAAGGTAGAAAAAAAACACTATTACTCGCCAGCTGGGTGTGCTTTTTTTTCCTTACCCCCGTTTCTCCTCCCCCACTTCTTCCTCACACCTGCAGTAACTCTTGGCTAGGACTGCCCTTTTTTGGTGAACCAAGAAAAGTGAAACAGCCTGAAATGAGATTGAGGCGACGGTGGTAAAGCGCACACGTAGGCCGCTTGCACCATCCATAGTTCCCTGCTGTCAGACCCTGTCTGAGTCTGTCAGAGCTGTATGAAGAGCTACTACTGCCTGTCCACTACATCAGCGAACCTGGGAATAAGAGCTTCACACTCATTTTCACAGGCCAGAGGCTCCTGAGTCGCCCCCCTGCTCTGCTTCTGATATAACAAGAAGATAGTGTGGCCATCCATATTCTTCTGACAGACACCAGAGAGCAGCTTTTATGTGTGGCCACTGAGCCTCATACAACTGTCCATCAGTATTCTACTTGTACTACATCTTGATAAAGTCACCCAGCGGAGTGGCTTGGATCTCTGGAAAGCACGTCATTGATGTAATAGCAACTCACTTGCATGCACATAAGTAGGTCTTGAGGCGCGGGAACTGTGACATGCAGAGCAGGAACTATCTCATTCCAGATCTTGTGTAAAACAGACTGCGATTCATAGTGTTGGGCAAGAGAAATACATGTATAAAACGGTTAAGTGCAACAGCTCTCTCGCTGGATATCTTGCACTGACGTAGTCACCAGATCCCACTGGTAATCACAGCCTCTTTCTGCAGCCGTTGCTTTCTGAGCATGAGGTTTGATCAAAGATCCATCTCTTTAAGTAAGATGATTGAAATTGGCAAAGAAGTGAGGCAGGCTGGGTACCAGATCTCACATAGTGCAACAAAAAGACAGGCAGGCAGAGAGAGGTGGAGGAAAGGACAATAAAGAGGGGTGAGAGGGCAATCTTGAGGAAAAATAGAGTAATAAAAAACATGAACAGACAGAGCAAGAGCAATAACTGAAAATAAATCAAAGAAAGCATCCCCATGCTCGGCCAGTGTGTCCAATGCCAAACCCAGGGGATCTAAATTCCACTGTGGCAGATTTCACCTCGCACTAACTTTTTCCTTAGACCGCACACATAGATGATGAAGCTGAGGGAAGGATGTTGTGGCTTGACTGCTTTAAAAGCGATCATACTGGGCCACAGGTTTAGTGAAGCGGTAAAACGGGTCTTCGACAGGCAAGCTGGCCTCTCTCCATCCAATTGAGAGACGTAAGTGAAAGCTCTCCATGATAACTATGCGACAGCGGAGGATATAATGAAGTTGATGCCCACGGCAGAGTCAGCATAAACGTTTGTCATTCTTTCTTGGAGGGAAAACAGAAAAGGCTAAATACGGGGTAGGGTACTTGGCAGTCCAACCTGTAAGCCAAACAAAACAGCCTTGCTGCTCCTCATAAACTGCATCAGCAGAAGGGAAAACATATAATCATAATCGAGGAAACGGAGAAAAAAAAGACCCCAGCAATAATAGGAAGGAGAAAAACGATAGAAATCGACAGTTTGTTACCCGGGAGAAAACGTAACGAAGGGGGGAAAAAAATCCCCATTCAGCACTTCATCAGGAACATAAATAGGAGCAGCTGGAGCAGACTAACATGCACAAGTGGGCTAATTAGGACACTTGGTGGTTGGTTCACTGCTGTTTCAGTCTGACTGGGACCGACTAGGAGTCAATGAGAGAATTTCCCCATTAGTCTGGAGTATTACATTTACACATGCACCTAGAGCATCCTCAGCTGTACTGCACATCCTGGTTCGTCAGCTGTTCCCGAGCCCTCTGTTTTCTTTAACGAACTCTGTGTAAACGGCACACAGTGCCCCTTGCCTTCCACAAAAAAAAACCAACAAAAAAAACTTCCTTTTTCTTCCTGTTCTGTTCCTCCCTTGCAGCTTCCTCTTCCCTTCCGGTCTGACCCAGAGTAAAAATCCCATACCTCCCTGTTTTTTCCTCTGTGCTGCACAGGTTAGGCATGGTCAAGGCATAGATGGGCTAGCGGGAGCAACCAATTACCATTTAATCAGAAGTTTAATGAAAGTTGCTGTCATATGGTTTTTCTTATCGTCTGAATCACATCATCATTAGAATAGTCGTCTCCATTTCCATTTTCCTAGTAAAGACCCATATTGTTTAATATCAAATGGTCAGCCAATTACACCAAATGACATTGTGAAGCAGCATGGGGCAGAAGTTGAAGAATACACACAATAAAATGAAAAAAAAACAACAAAAGACAGAAATCGATAATAGACTTTTGAATAATTTTTATCAATATGAGGAGCTGCGTCATCTCTACGGGGGGCAATTTGGACCACCGTGTTTTTACAGTAAACTAACTTTTACTAAAAGTAAAAGTTTCTACAATTAACTTGGAACGGAAAGGCGACTGCATCGTGCAACTAAACCAAAAAATGTTGCTAAACTTTACACACTGAAGCCAAAATGAGAGAAACAGGGTCCTCCTTGTGCTAAAACAATGGCTCCAACAGTCAAATCATACAGACTGTCCTTCTGTCAACAATGTCACTCTCTTTTATTGGCTTTCCCGTTTTGTCTAATCACTTGCTTCAGTGTGCACATAGAAAGGCTGGGTTGTTTACCTTGTCACGGAGGATACTGTACATGTTCTCGAGGAACTTTCTTTTCAGTTCAGACCCCGACGTGCCATTGAATCTACGAATGCTTTGAATGACATAAACCGTGAAGACAGAAGCCTTGGCTAAATAAACAAAGGCGAGGTTCTCTTTATCAGCCTGTACTGTATGCACACAAGCAATCCGTGAAGGGTGTACACACTGTGGTGAGAAGAGGTGTGTGCGTGTGTGTGTAACATGTTGCCCAGCAGGCCCTCTCTCTTTAATAAAAACTTCTTCTTCTTTTCATTCCAAGGATGCATGGCAGAAGAGCAAGCAAAGGTCCAAAAAAAGCAGGTGAATACAAATATGCCCTGACATTTCCCAGCATCTAAGCCACATGCCAGTCCCCTCTGGCTTGTCTCCACCCAGGTTACTCTCACTCTTTCTCACTCCCACACTCTGAAAGAGATAGGGGAGACAAAGGACGCAGAGGGAATGATAATGTTAATCACCAGCTTTGGAAAAAAATGAAATAAAATACCGGAATGTTCCATTTATTCCCCATCCAAAAGAAGAAACAAGTCACGTGTAACACTGATTTAACGCTCTACAATAACACGCTGAGTTTGTAAATGAAACAACAACCACTGCAGCTCTAAAAGCCCTGCAAGTGCCAATTTGTTAATATTCAGGAAAATGTGCGTCATTTGTAATAAAATGCAAATTCACCTCACCTATTCACCCTTTGTCAGGTTGAGCATGTCTGCAAATGGAGTGGGCATGCAGCAGCAAAAGCAACGAGGCTTGTGCAAAGTACTTATCAGTAAACATCGTAGCTACGAGCGCAGAGATGCCGTCTGCCATAAGAACAATTTGTCAATTCCCATCATCTTTTCTTGAGGGAATGAAGATGCGTTCAGCAGTGGTAGCAAGCCAAATATCCTTCAAATATAATAAATATAATAAATAGATAAATAGCTCCCATCATGTAAACCCCTACCTGTTGCAGATTAAGACAAGTTATGATGCTTTTTTTCCTTATTTCAAGTTCAAACCTGCCCTGTCTCACTCTCTCCAGTCTCCTCTCTCCCCTCTCTTTACATTTGCCTCCCATACGTAGACAAACGCAACAGAGCAGTCATATTTAATTAGCATCTTCACACACACACACACACACAACACAGGGATTTCTTCTGTCACACTCGGGGACGACTGACTTCAGAAACCCCGATTCATCCTCCTTAAAAGAGCACAGAAAAGACAATGCACCTGACCTACATAGCAGCTAATGTGTGAAGATGTAGTGATGTTCGATAACGTGTTTTGCATGATATCGCATCGTGTCATTTACTCCACATGAATGATTCCCCACACACACACACACACACACACACACACACACACACACACTGCAGCCTACATGAAGATGCCACTGTCATGTTTCACATTTCATTGATCATGACAGAGGCAGAATAATGTATCTGTCTGCGTGAGCTACTGCGGCTCCACTGGGTACGTGCGGTGTTTCCCTTTGATAGCGAGGGGCACTCGGAAGTAAGAGTAATGAAACAGCATCTAACTTCCCCTATGATAGATTCATCTTGATAACATTTGTCTGGCAGGAACAAAGACCAGTCATTCAGCAGGCACACTGTAGATGTAGCTCCATTTAGTTTATACAGCATGATTCACAATGGCCATTTTGTTGATCTCATTTGATAAGACAGGCTACCAGAAATGCATCACAGGAAAACAGGCTACATCAGGTCCAACAGTATAGCAGACATTTCCACACACAGCCCTGTGCTTCTTGTGTGCAATGCTATAATCTTTAAGGTCGGACTCACGTCAACATCAACAGCAAAAGCAGTTCCATTCATAAAGTGTTATGGTTTTGCCCCTGAGCATGAGCACAGACTTTGTGTGGGCTTTATGACAAGCTGCCTCCCCTTTTAAGTACCTTTCATCCCTTTTCTAACCACTGGCTCCAGAGTGTGGATCAGAGTCATGTATTCATGCATAAACATGACTGCTTTCCCAGGAGAGAATTCATTTCCCCTGGCCTGGACACTATAAATCACCTTGGGCCAAAGTAAAGAGTCTGGAGTTGCAGGACCGGCGGCAGTAGCTCCGGTCCGAACTTTGTGTTTTCATGATACGACTAAAATCCGTCCACTGCATCACTTCCACGATGTGACCAGGCATTCACACAGATTCACACAGATTTTTTTTTAACCACATACTGCGGGGAAATTAGACAGTGGCCCACAAGATACTGTATGCGAGTTTCAAGATCTTTCATCATCAATTCAGCACAATTTACTTTGGTCAAACAAAAAAAAGTTTATGAGCAGTGTGTGTGTGTGTGTGTGTGTGTGTGCATGAATGTTGAAGAGGGGGCCATGAAGTAGGGGAGCACTTTTCCAGACAAAGTTTTCTGTTCGCTATCTCAGTCAGGAATGAATTTGGAAGGCCCTATTTCCCCCTTTTCTTTCCTTCCCGTTTCTGCGAAAGGCTGAGGACGAAGCTCCCACCTCAAGTGAGCAGCTATGCACCAAGATAAGGCCACGGCTGAATGCAAAATAGTAACAATGAAGAGAGGGAGCATAGGTGCAGGTATATACATGTCACCCAGTGTTGAAGCACAACATGAGAAGCTGAGCGTTCGAGTGTTTCCCGCAGTCGCGCAGGAAGATCGTTTAATATTCTAAGCAGAGGGGGAATAAAGGGCCAATGTATGGACTAATGGATTGTGCAGTTTGTGGGTGAACATTAACATCAATCAATTATGAAATCGGCTCCTTTGAGATGAAAGTCATAGTTGTCATTGATCCCTTGTATTTAGAGGGGATGGAGCTGCTGATGGCCGCACTTTTCTGTGGCACATGAACAGACTAGACAAGCAACGTCTGGAGTGCTTTTACTGCAGTAACCATAGCGACAGAGGTAGGCTGAGGCATCCTCATCACCAGGGGGCAGTGTGGGCAGCACGGCATTGTGTTGCCCTGTGAGCGCCTATACCCTGACGCTTGAGCCTAGCTCTCTGTCTCTCTATCTGTTTCTCTCCCTCTCTCACACACACACACACACACACACGACACATGCGCCACACAGTCAAAAAAACAATAAATTAAAATGGACACAAACACATGCAGCCAAGCACAAAATGCTCACCCCCTCCTCTCCCCTGCTTGCACACACACACACACACACACACACACACACAGAGTCATCTGCTCCTGACAGCTGCCCCCCCCCACCCTCCTTCCCACTCTGCTTCTCTCTCTCTCTCCCGCTTCTTTTTGTTGCTCATTTATTGTCAAGTTTCCACCGCACAAAAACACACATCCTCCCATGACACCAGCTAATTGATTATTGATGGTGCCAGGCTAAACTGACTTATATTCAAATGGACGTGAAAAGAGAAAATGGTCGAGACAATGCATCCAGTGCCTTTCATGAGAGTGAAGTCAGGGCATTTGTATGTAAAGCTCAATGGGGTTTTTCTTCTTCTTCTTCTTCTCAATTTTTGTTTGTTGTTTGATGAACCACTCAGGATGTACTCAATGGCCTTGGGAGCAGTTTGAGGACCAGGGCGACCGAGAGGAAAGGTAGTGTTCTGGAAAAACAAGCAACCAGCTGGATGTTTTTGGAGATTAAAAAAAAAAAAAAATCCTATCAGCCCTCATGGCTGGGAAGGGTAACAGTGTAACTTCCAACCAGTGTGAAGATCAGTCAGAAAACAAACAGCCAGACTTGTTATTCTACGGGTCCGTGCTACAGGATTGCGGCCCTTATCACTGGCATCGCGTAATTTTGTTACACGTGGGAAAATATAGCACGGCTTCTGACAGCAGAGATCAGATAAAGAGTAAGAGCGCTTGGGCAGAAAAATGTGAAGATGGGGCTGAATGCCTAAGCAGACTGTTGTGCGAGGGAGAGAGGGAGCGAGGGAGAGAGAGAGAGAGAGAGAGAGAGAGCCTGATGACTGTGGCAGGGGCAGATTGAGGCACTAAAGAACAGCAGAGGCGAGGGATCCTGTCCCATGGAAATGTGTCATGAAGGCAGTTCCATTAACATCTTAATAAAGGCTTCCCTGGCCCTGGAGAGACCCTGTAAGCAGACTGCCTTCTCTACTCACACAGGGGCCCAAATCCGATCTCGCAGCATGTCAATGAGAGAACATTTAGGCTGTGCCAGTATTACATTGTGAGGGTGTTAGTCTTCCCAAAGGAGTAGCCTAAATGCCTACCCTCAAACATGCTCCACTAAATTCCTTTATTCCCCCGTCCCTCTACTTTCATTTACTGTCCATTTCTCCATCTGTTGGATTTAGTCGCCCTACAAAAGGCTTTGTTTCAGCAAGCTGGCCTGGTTTTGGGACAGCAGAGCGCACACTGGGGTTCATTGCTAACTTGCTGCCATCAATAGGGAGAGAGGGGTCTGAACTGGACACAGTTGCTCCTGGCAGAGGGACATTTTGTGAAGTGTCCTCTGTCCTTCTGATGGAAACTGACTGGAGCCTCTCTGTGACCTGCAACACGCGCACACACACACATACAGTACACCAGGGGTGTCAAACATACGGCCCGGGGGCCAGAACTGGCCCGCCAGAGGGTCCGATCCGGCCCACAGGATGAATTTGTTAAAATGAAACTAAACTACGATTACAATCTAAATCTCTTCCAGATACCTGTGACTAAATGTTTGTGCCTTTATAGAGCCAGTGTGATGTGTAAATAGCACATTTAGGCACGATATTGTTTAAATTGCATTTATATTTCTCAAGAAACTTTCATGTTTTCATTGTTTTTCATTAAATGTAAAACAAAGGAGGAAAAAAAGCAAGGAGTTCTTGTTGTTCATAGGTTATTATGCTATTATTTTACTGTTTTTACGGGTCCGGCCCACTTGAGATCAAATTGTGCTGTATGTGGCCACTGAACAAAAATGAGTTTGACACCCCTGCTGTACACACACACACACACACACACACACACAGAAACTTCTCTGTGCATCCTAAGGCCTATCCCGGAAAAAAACAATCCCAATTGTCCAATCCACAATTTATTTATTTTTTTGTCCTGTTTCTTTTAAATCCTCACATGTTAGAAATTAAATAAATAAATGACAGTGAATTGTGGAAAATGAAATGCAAAGGAGAGGCATTGATTTTTGCACTCTGTGCTATGTGTTGCTCATACCGGGCAAGCTGCTACTTAACAATGTAGTGGCCTGTAGTCATCAATTCAAAATGGCTTCAACGATTCAATAAGTCACCGAGAGCTACACGCACAACTACTCAAGATGATGAAAACGGCGGCAGCAGCGTGGCTGCACCATTAAATGTAGCCCTGTGGTGTTTCCCCAACATCTGCTATTGTGAGGGAATTATCAGAGATGTCTTTAAAAACATGAGAGGATGTCCAAAATTTGCTTTTATACTGTTTGGAACAATGCGGAGGGGCTTCGACAGGCATCAAAACAGTCTGACCCAGATGTATTCTAATTAACGCGCAGGGAGTAAGCCGGGACTTCTTAGGACCATGTCAATAAAGCCACTGAAAGAGATTCATCATCATCATCATCTACATATTGGAGAGTCTTTCTTACATAAGTGCTCTTGGTATCATGGAAGTTCCCCTATAACAGCTCCCATTTTAGCACAAAATCCACCTAATAAAGTGCCAGCATCAGTGTATTAAAGTCACAAAATGCAAATAGAGGCCTTCTCTGTTCCCACGCTCCAGAATTAAGATATTCAAGCAGTGTGTTGACAAACGACAACTTACATTTCTGTTCGGACTAACGTCGGTTACAGAGACCGATTTGGCAGAATGTGGAGCTTGAAAAGTCAGGTTACAGGTAGAAAGACCTGTGTTTACAATTATCAGGGAGAGAGACAGCAAACAAGGAATAAACGTATAATCCCGCATGAAAACATAGAAAACAGATGTGGCCGTGATCCGCTGCTTTTCGCTGACACCGCGTCCTTCTCAGACTAAATGTTCCCCGTGGCTGCACTCCACTTGATCAGTGTCACCACAGATCCAGATCTCCCTTATGTCAATCCTCACACATACGAACTTGCCACACACACACACACACACACGCCTCCTCCAGACACAAACATGCACATAACAAGTCGACGGGGGCAGAACGCGTGTGGGTCGAGGGGATTGAGATCTCTGTTGTGACAGCTGGACAGTTGAGAGGTTCAGATAAACAGCCCACAGAGAGGGAAGACGGGAGGCCAATTGCATTAAAACAAACACTCGCTCACTATTTGCACTCTCCAGCAGATAGGGAAAGGAGGACCAATATATCTGTGGGAGAAGGAGTCAGTGAACTCACCAAAGCACCATTATCTACATGTGTTTGCATGCATGTGTAAGCAAAGCGCAGACAGTTGGGACGGTGGGGGTTGCTGCTGTTGTTCATTCAGAATACACAGCCGATGAGCGCATTTGCAGTAGTCACTCATTAAGAAATAGGTCAAGGATTCTGCCTATACATGCGGAGCGACTTGTCAAAATCTCTCAAGCTAAACTGCGGTGAGTCTGGCTGCCTTAAGGGGGAATCTGGAGGGGAGCGAGCACTGTGCTGAGAGGACGCTGGTGGTGACACGGCAGCGCATAGAAGAGCAGAAACATCTCATTTAGGAGCAACTCATGCCGTTAAGAATTAAAAAACAACAACATCATCATAACTGTCCAACAGCAGGAAACGGACGAAGACACGTCGCATGCTTGCACTGTGGTCTGATCATCAACCGGGCTTGTCATTTACAGAGATCACTGCTCTTCATCAACAGAGGACGCTCTTGAGCCATGTGCGCCTATCAACAGTTTGTCGCAGACACTGATAGATGTTGATTTTATCTGTTCTGGAAGATAAATCTTTCTTTTTTAATTGGTTGTACTGGAGCTCTACATGATCTGAATCCTTTTTCCGCTTAAAAGACTCAAATCACGCCATTAGAAACTAAGGTCACACCTCATTGACCAAACTGCTTCCCCGTGAATCCAGTGAAAAAAACAGCAGCCCCCTGCAGAGAGGTGAAGTGGAGAGGCAGCAGCAGAGAAACAACCCACTCTCCTCAAAGCTCCAGCAAACTTTGTCCAGTCGGAGCAAATCTCTCTCCCGCTCGGCGAGGTTAACCTTATTGATCTGATGAATGTGTGATGTTGTTGTTTCTCGAAGGGCTCCCTTCAAACGCATCACTTGAAAGCGATTAATTGAGCGGAATTCTTAATATCGTTGCTCAAAACCTCCATTATTTAGGAGGAGAACAAACTTGACTGCGATTCATTGCTTTTCAGAATTAATTGAGGACTCTCAAAAACAGCTTTGGAGAAAAAAAAAAATCCCAACACAAATTGTCTCATATGATCTTGTCTTCAAAGAAAATGTGTCAGCAGCAATAGACTCGAGTCAGATGAGATTAACGTGGGTTCATGAATGAAAAAAATAATTGGAGCCGAAGCAGAACTATTAGAAGTGTATAAAGTAGTCATATAGCTCGAGAGAGGAACTGATTGTCAAGTGATACCAGCGCACTATCATTATCAGTATTTTTTCATTAGACTGAAGTTAATTAGGGTGAGTATAATCAGTGTGATAATCAAACCAGTGCCGAGTTCTGATTCGTCCCTCCAAAGGAAACTGCTTCTACCCTGGTGGTTGTTCTGGGGGTCAAACTCTTGTTTCACTTTGAGATGGATATAAGAATAATGATGTTAGTGGGTCACGCTTCAGACGCGCAAAACCTGTGATTTTCACCGAGAGGGAACGAGTTTTGATTGCACAAGCAGGGCATTAAAATGCTGCCCATCAGCCACGGCAGATGTAAGTTATTTACATGCAAATGTGGAGCAATTTTCTACTCAAGACAACATTTATTTCCTTTAGAGTCATTGTCACGGGGGCTTGCCAGAGCGCTGGCCGTCTGACAGAGAAAGAAGATTTGTAGGTGCATCTGCTGAACTGGACCAGATGAGGTCTAGAGTCAATCTGGAATGGAATCCAATCTCAAGCGCCAAATTGATGCTATAGTTGCAATAACACTTTTGTTTGTTTGTCTTTTATCATTTTTTTCCTTTGTTTATTTGTCCATTTTGTCCTATTTTTCTTTTATTTTTGAACAAAAAATCTGCTTGTATGTGAAATTTAGATGGCGTGACCTTGTGGAAGTAATTCAATATCTATTACTAATCAGGAGATCTGATTGATAATCAACAGATTTCAGGTTCACTTGTTGCAGTGACACATGCAGATCCAGGTCTGTAACATACCTTCTACCGGTCTGAACATGACTCCTAATTTATTTTATTTTCAAAAAAATATTTGAATTCTTCACATATTGTTTCATTTCGAGCTGGAGCATCAAGGTCAACACATCAACAGACGGTCCAGTAGTGGAGGTCATAACAGCACAGGTCGAGTAACTTCATTAAACACTGTGGAACAAGGTTTCACTGACACAGAGCAGAAGCGGCGCATCAGCATCACTCAAGTGTCATCTCTGCAGAGCACATTGTAACAGATTGTTCTGCATTAGGAAGGAGCCAAAAAAAAAAAAAGATGGAAAATAGAGCAGGAGGATGATCAAGATCTTATTAAACCACACATTTACTGATCACACGTCATCACGCAAAGCCACAGTGAAATATTCAAGCAGGCAGCGACTTTATATCAGAGCCTGCAGCCTAAAAATGAAAAATGTCCCTCCGCAGTGAACAGTGCCGGCTGTATGTCTGCGTGTGACAGGCATGTGCAATTCAAACAGACACTGAAAATCCTTAAACACGCTTCACTCACCTCCACACGTGAAGCGGATCTCGCGATTATCCAGTCCCCCCCCTCTGGTGATGTCTTGGCTTTGCGCTGGACTCAAATGTCTCCGAAAACGCTCTGTCTGGACAAAGTCTCCCTTCTACGAGGAGAATTCGAGAATTTCACACGCGCAGCTTCTTCCCAAAAGCGCGTGAATATCTCTCGACTAGACGCGTCTCGGCAGCGGCGTCGTTGATTCATTCACGGAGAAAAACCTTCTCACACCGCGAGTGACGGCGAATTCAGTGCGTAAACTTGGCAGCGAAAGCCTCCAGCGTCTCCAGTTGACCTCCCGCTGTTACTTTACTACGCCGCGTCAGTGCAGCGACGCATTCCTTCAGTTTGAAAGTCCTCGGGACGCGATCTGCAGTGCGCACGGGGTTTATGGATCAGCTGTGGCCGGGGCTTGCCATCGTCCGACGGTTAATGGTTTGGCAGCGTCGGCGCGGAGCCGCAGCGTGTCTCTGTCACGGAGCTGTGGAGCCGGGACTGCTACAGATGAGCGGCTCCATCAGTGTACAGTAGAGTGGAGTACGCGCGCGCGCGCATGTGTGTGTGAGTGTGTGTATGTGCGCGCGGCGCTGCTGCTGCTGCTGCTCGTGCTGGCACACTGCGTATTTAAACCCAGCCCCCTCACACTCGGGCTTATTATGATGTTAACCGTTTCCGCTCAGAAGGGGGAAAAAAAAACTTTCACAATAAACACACGAAGGAAAAATGTGACTGTCAGTATAACACCGCCATTACATTTTTATTTAATTTGTTTTTATCAAACGCTGCGCACTTCAAAAAAAAAACGTGTGCTGTCTGATCATTTCCTCTACTAATAAAAAAAGTTTCTAACATTATTTTAGAGTTATTTACTTTTTGGTAATTGCTCAAACTAAACCTAATAAACATCAATACAAATCTTAAACTGACTGAATGAGGACAGACCATCACAGAAAGAAAATGTTTTCCCCTTGTTCTTGTAGAGTTGCCCAGCACACATTTTTTGTACCCAGTCGGTGCCTCCTATAGGTAACTCTCTGTTTCTGTTAGAACACTGCCATCTATAGAACAAACTGAGAACTGCTTCTCCTCACATAGACTTTTCTCCATCCATCTCTATGTGTATGTATGTACCACTCATGGCCACTTCTTGTGTGTGTACCAGATGTGGTCTTCTGCTGTGTTGTGTGTTCAGAAATGGTCTCCTTCATCCCTTGGTTGTAACAAGTGGTCATTTGAACGACTAGAACTGTTGCCTTTCTATCATTTTTGAACCCGTCTGAACCATTCTACACTGACCTCTGGCACCAACATGACGTTTTCACCAAGAGAACTAGCACTGGCTGGATGTTTTCTCCTTTTTTTACACATATTTTGGACCATTCTCTTAAAACACTACAAAATACAAGCACATCAGCAGTATCTTGAACACTCAGCTCAGTCCATTTGGCACCAACAACAACCATACCACATTCAAAGTCACCAAAATGACCTTTCTTCCCCATTCTATATCTGAGGTTTGACAGGTCACCATGCCATGTGATTGACCGATGAGCTATTTTGTGTCCTTAAAGAAATGGTCAGTGAGGGTATTTATGTATTTATTGCACCACCCACCAACTCAGAGGGACCAAACATTGCTGAAGATACTCCCCCGTCCCCTAAAATGTACTATGGCAGGGCCATTCAATTAAATAAATACTGTAAATGAATAAATAAATAAATAAATAAAAACAGCGCAAATGCATGAAAGGCCTATACAAAAATGTTTTTCACATTGAAATGAAAATATTTTTGCTCCAAAACAAAAAAAAAAATGCACTGCAGAGTAGCTGTCACAGTTGTTTCTCATTAAAATGAATTTAAATAAATTAGTTTGTCATATTTAACACCAGGTCCAACTCAAAGTGCCTAAAATCAAAAAAAAATGTGCACAATATTAGCAACAGCAGTAGTTTCTCTGAATTAAGATAAATATTTGTTACACAAGATGGTCAACTCTTCCCTGCTTTTAACCCATCCTCTCCTAGAAACCTTCCTTGAACTGGGAGCAGTGGGCAGTCACTGAGCAGCGCCCAGGGAGCAATGGGGGGTTTGGTACCTTGCTCCCTTGGACGTGGTGGCGACTCGAACCGGAAACCCTCCGGTTACAAGCCAAGTTCCCTTTCCACTTGTTCACGGTCTGCCCCATGCTAGTTTTTCATCATCCATGGTCAATCAGAGGGCAACTATATATACTGTAGTAAGCATGTGCTGGTTGCGTGTCTAAGGTGTTGTGGTGGGAAGCATACGTGAACATATAAATTCATGACTGTGTAGTGTTCCTCCTTCATGCTGCTATAAAGTCTGTGAAGTCTATGAAGATTGATGTTACTGCAGACACCACTGCATTGTATTTATTCAAATATAAAGGCACCCAATAAGCACTTGCCTGTCATTATGTTCATTTTTATTCACAAGTGATAAATCTTTGATCAGTGATCTCAATATAGGCTGCCGGCTGTTGACGTTTAGCTTTCTTAGCGCTTCTTTCTTTGAGACTCCTAAAAACATGATATTTCTTTCTTGCCGGCTACAATGATGGAATGACATTAAAGTAGTTACACAACCCCTTATCGTCTTGCATCCACTCCCTCGGTGGGTTATGACAAAAAGTAGGCTATCCACATTCTCTGATGCATCAATAATGCAGAGTAGGGGAAAGGGAGCCAGTGTCTGCCATCAAAAGTATTGCAAAACTGCCAGGAGGAAGAAGATGTGGAACAACCAGTGTGAGTACACTAAAAGCACAGCACCCACTTAAAGACAGGGTCAATAGCTGGAGGGTGTCCATATTGGTATTCAACCGCACTACCTCTCAAATGGATCTTAGTCAACCCGGGCAGGCAGGGGTAATCAAATACAGACTTTTTCAATCCATTACTCAGGCTCCTGTGTGGAGCAGACCTGTTTTGAACAAGCCGTGATTTGTTTGATTGGAACATAACTCACTTCATTGCAAGAGCATATTGTAGAGAACTGTCTCAAAGAGGTTTGGCCTGTTTTGTGCAGCAAACAATGATGGAGCGATTTGGCAAGGTGAACTGTGGTTACGATGCAACAACATGATCAGTCCTGTCGCACTTGACGACCAATCAGGCTGGTTGTAGATTCTGTCAGGGTAACAATAGTGCACTGTTTTAAATAGGAAAACAATATCTTAGATTATCATATTTATGTAACCCTTAGTGCACACGCGGCATGAATCTGTGCTGCAGGTGCACCCATGGTTAATTGCCGCGGGAATAATAACACAAATCCTTATATGGGCATTCTGGGGGTGTGTTTTTATAGGTCGCATATGCAGGCTTTAAAACAACAGGTTTATAAAATGATGATTCAATTTATATTGCATTTTTTGTAGCGATGTAAAGTAGCAGTAATTGTGCAGAAGTCACAGAATTAGACCGTTTTCCTTTTCTTTTTGCTCATAAAAGCGAGCCAAGTGAACTTTGAACTGTGACGAATTTCCAAATTTCACAAATTCAATCCGATTTGAAACATTTTGATTACTTTTTTTTTACTCAGGCGTGTTTATATAGTTGGTGAAAATGAAAAAAAAACAACCTGTTTCATCAGCCGGTTTGCATATACTGTACGTTTTAACATGGTAATGGAAAAAAGCAGCTGAGATGCTCTGTGTTAATGCACAGTTGCAGCAGACGCTCATTAATGTGTGTAACTCACAGATTTGCCTCTCGTCAGTTAAACTCTGGGTCGTCTGTGGCGCAGGCAGACGTGTCAGGAGAGGCCATGTCCTCAGTGGTGTAACCTTCAGGCCGCGGTGTATCTGAAATCAAGAGCACATCATTGGTCATTAGGGTGTTGTCAGGTTGCTAAGCCACGGGCCACTTTGTATTTATTTTTACATTTGGAATCGAGCCTGGCAGACAGAGGCGGCTCCTTAGTGAAGAGGTGAGATGAGAAACTTGAGGGATTCAAAGCCCCACAGTGGGTGAAGAGGTTAATAGCTGGAATTGTGACTGTGTGATGTGCAGTACCTATTGTTTATCTCTGGACATGCAGGGCAGCCGGGTGCACACGAAAGAGGGTGGCTGGTGATGCTGCAAGGCGTGTGTGATGGGAGATAGTGATGGAGGTAATTTGTGGCAAAGCACAAAGCTTATTTGTAGGAAGATCAGTTCAGCGAGAAAATCAAACAGTGGTCAGGTGGAAGGGTGTGCACCGTGCTGGGGATGAGGCTCCCAACGGTAATGTGGAGAGATGGCCGACTGCAGGGCCGCCGCTTGACCGTTGGCTGATCAAAGTGCTCGTGCGCAGCGATTTCATACTTTGTTGGAAGGTTTCAAAGGGGCCCCTTAATTCTCTCTCCCTCCAGCCATATTTGAAGATATCACGAGGGAATGTGGCAACCTGTCGACTCTGCTGAAACTCCATTCCCTCTCTTCTCTCACCCATGAAAGCAATCAGCCTGACTGTGGAGGAAAACAAATGACAGCAAACATTTTTGATAAAAAAAAAAAGGGCCTAATAAACGTGCCCAGGGCAAAATACATGATTATCAATTTTCACAGGTCACAGTCTAGTGGCTACTTGTAGAATAATTCAGGAGCGGGATGTTGAGATTATTACTATAAATCCTGTGAAACATGACGTGATAATAGGCTACATTATGTGTTACTGTCTTAGTTTTATTAGTGTTTTACTTAATCCATTCTTACATTTTCACACTATAGTTTGGTATGTCAGTCTTTCAGTGACCAGTAAAAAACAGATTCACAAAAACTGGTCAGAGTCGTGAGTAGAGTTATAGGGGTGCAGCAACACCAGCTACCAGTAAGGCAATACAATAAACTAAATGTCTTGACAAGCCACTTTTCAAAGAGTTTATTCTCCGTCGACCAGGCTTCTGTTTTAAAATGTCCAGAACCAGAGCTTCTAACCTGCTGTTTTTATGTCACAATGATTGTTTATCCTGTTAATCTATTGATTTAAACGTAAATGTACCAAACAATGATTTGATAAAATAATCCACAGATACATTGCTGCTGCACTTGACTTGATGTGAATTGACAATGTTTTTTTCCTTCCATTATGCTTTTTAAAGTGCTTTTCCAGTTCTGGTTCAGTGTGGTAGAAGAGTCTTTGTGTGCCTTGTTGCCTGCCGGAGATTGCAATTTCCTTTGGGATGATAATACTTTTGAAGTTGAAGACTGAGTGTCACTCATAGTGACAGTTGTTTATGTTAGAACAGGTGTGCGAAACTCAAATAACCTGGGGGGGCCAATGAGTGTCTTGTGTGGTGAAGAGGGGGCCGGTCTTGATATGGAATGACGTTATACGACAACATATTTATGATGTGAAATGAGTCGGGTAAAAACATAAAGGTTGTGGGCCATGTTTTCATTATAACATGGTATTACGCGGTAGTCACCAAATTGTTAAATAGATAACATCTTAGTTCTACTAGTTCATTGCTCACCATAGCCCGTGCATTCAACATGAATGTATAATAGATGAGTTTACGCATAAATGTTACATATTACAATGCATAGTTTTAATATATGCTGTTGTATTTCACTTCATAGTCTCAATTTGACTTTGCAGAGCTGTAAGCAGAGGAGACCACAGTGTGCTGCACGTGACTCTGATGCGAGTGACATTTGAACTAGGACCATTATGAAATTCCATCGCCACTGTTTTACTTCCCACAATGCACCTGTTATTGTGGGTAGCTACCATATACACACTCAAGAGGCTCCAGGCACTATGGCTCCTGCAAACAGAAACCACATTTCTACAGGGAGCCCATTATGCCACTAACAAGTGAGGGAAAATTTAGCCTAACACTGTTTCACACATGTCTACTTTTAGTCTACAACAAACTGAGTGTTGATCAGAGTGAGAGTATAAGGAAGAGCTTTCTGTGATGTTGTTCTATGCCTTTTATTCTGCCCAATTTTTGGCCCAATTGTATTTGAAAATTAAATAAATTAAAACAACAATTCATTTCCACAGCGATGCAGTCACAGGAGATGTGCTGCTCCAGTGTGTTTGTGTGTGTGAAGCATTGTAGTATTTTAAAAAACAACAACAACAACAACAACTATTATTATTTTGTCCTTGCTTGGAGGCACTGCCTGAGCCGCAGCTCCGCGCTGTAATCTCACAAATCGGACTTGTGGCAACAAATCATGGACTCCGATTTCATCAGGATGGAAACATGGCACCTTTAAAAAGAGCAAACGCAGAGGGAGGGGGAGAGAAAGTGGCAAAAAAAACCACCGATGGTCCAACTTTCAACACATCAGTGCCACAATTAAGCTGTCAGAGAAGATGAATAATGATGATATAGAAAAACAATTAAGTACTTTGTGCCCAGAGCACAAAGTAATTCACTCTCCCGCTTAACTGCAAGGTAAGCAGACTCCAAACTTACTTACAAAAAAGGTAGAGACTTCCAATTTGTTTTGCTGTTCTCCTTCTATGCATGCCAACAGCCTCTTACATACACACAGATGCAAAACTAGTCCAGGCAGCGTGAAGACGAGGAAGAGGAGGCCAGAAAAAAAACTAGAAGAGGAGAAGATTAGCAACGGTCCTCTTAAAATGCAAAGCATTTTCAATAGACGGTGGACCGCTTAAATAAGATGCTTATCTGAATATGAATTTCAGGAAATTGCAGGATATTTATTTCAGTCTCTCATTGCCTCAGCTCTTGATAAAGCATTTTGTTTCAATTAGGAACATTTCCACACTCCACAAGGGCTGACCTCTTATTATAATGGCGAAGTGGACCAGGAACGAGCTCCTCCACGCATCTCAATCATTCCTCATCCATGCTCATCTCAGGGGCCTGGAACCAAATCAAAGGAGTCACTATTAAGCAGAACCAAATTGTTTAACGCACTAATCTCCCGCACATTTTTCATTCCTTCCCTATTTGCAGTTGGAAATGAGACATGGTGACAAAATATTGTGACGCGATGTTTTGCATACTAACAAGGGACCTTGGATATCCTCATCTTTCATGCTTTTGAAGGATATGAATATGTTCCGTGACGACGAGGAAACGCGCTTTCTCACTCATGAGAGGAAATAAGACGATCGCTTTATCCAGAGTATCTGCAAAGGAGGTTCTACCGCCCTGTACCCAGTGTATGATACTGGCTATTTGCAGTCCCAATAAGCAAACTTAGCAAAACTGACATACGATCTTGGGGCTCGTGGGTCCTGTTAAACAGAAAGAACAGCACATTCAGTCACTATGTTGCGTCAATATAAAAACAGATGACTTGTGCTGAACTGCGGGGAGCATGTGGGTGAGAGAAGTGCATTACATCATGCACTAAAATATTGTCAGACTGCAGCCCATCTGGCATTTCGCTCGTCGACGCGAGGCAGAAATTATCGAGCTCTTGCTCTTCTCACGTGTCACCACGTTTCTTCTGGTTACTTCCACCTCAGAGGGGAAAGCGATAGATAGAGGACAAAGCAATTATATCCATCATTACATGGCATCATGCTTGATCTCCTAGGTATGAGAGGGGGGAGCACCTTAAGGCAGAGGGCGAGACTGATGAGAGCTTACTATCGGCTTGAGACCTGCTCTCCTCCAGACAGGGATTTAGGTCTTCTGCCTGTCTGCCCGTCCACAAGGAAGCATACAATCACAATGATACCTTAATCCAACCTGGCCTTTCATGTGGGGCCCCAGCCAGTGGCTTGCCCAGATATGGAATGTAAATGAGGGATTGGAGCTATCAATAGAGAAATGCCAGCAACACAAAGTGACATCAACTCTATTATTTTTCTTCTTAGTGCCACAAGCTGAAAAAAAAGAATTATCGAAAAAGTCAGTCTTCAGCAAACTTCTCCTGCAAACCCACATTCAAAAGGCTCGTATGCTCATGTGTCCAATTAGCAAATAAAGTAACAGAGCGAAACAACGAAAATACAAATCTGTGTTATGATAAACTCTTCATTCCCGTGGTCTATTTTCATAATCTGTAATCATTGGAGATATTCCCATGAACAGTAACGGATGTTTTCACAGTTGGAGGTTTTTCTGCATAATGTGAAGGTTGCTCCTGTAACTGCCATCTTCCTGTGGGCAAAAAAAGACAACCATCAACATCTATGATAGCATCTGGATGCTTCACTCATTCCTCACCGAAGATTAAAATTCAAATTACATTCATTTAAAGTTTCATTTCTAAACCATGAATTATTCACCAATAAAGCACCACCAGATGTATCCAGTAGGAGTTCCAGGCTATCAGTATCTATAAAAATGACATTAAAAATGTACATCTAGCCTGAGGAATGTCTTTAAAATTCACTCCGTGTTCTCCCAAAGACGGCTCAGGAATGTTTGCAATTTTTACTGCGACTCCAAATGCAATGAAATCAACATCAATTTGATATAAAAAAGACGTTCAGGTAAGCAATTTGATGAATACTGCAAAATCCATGCATGCTTTCGAAAACCTGTCCGGCAACATGACGCTGCAAAGAAAACACACGCGAATTCTCCGCATTTGGATTGAGCATCTCCGTTTCTTTCAAACTGATTTAGTCACCGAGGAGGAAACAATAGCATAGATTGCATATATAGACATCTACAATTAAATTATGGCTATCCCTAACTCCAGTTACAGATATCTACAACGTCATTTCACCTAGTCAAAACTTAATTTAAGATAACTGTAAAGGAACATGTAGATATCTTGAACTGGAGTTAAGACTAGTCAGAATCAAATTGTAGATATCTCTAACTGGAATTACAGATATCTACAATTCAATTGCAGATATCCGTAATTCACATAGTGGATATCTGCAACTGAATTGCAGATATCCATAATGATAAACGCCATACAAATGAATGGCAAAAGTGACGTCATTTATCCTAGGAAGAATGCCTTTCTGGATATCTGAAATGTTCTTTTTGACTAGGCAAAAGTGAATTAAGAGATATCTGCAACACATATCAAGTCCAGCTGTTAAATGGTGATCCAGTCTTCAGGAATGATGTCCAGCCCATTCCCACGCTCGCGTGCAGGTATGAGCTACGCTAACAACAGCATCATACACACAGGTCTATCTGACACTATACTGCCACACACGCTGCTTTTGCAGAATTAGTTTAAATAATTGCTGGTATTTACCGTTCTGCTGAGTTCGCCTTATTGAGTTCTACATCCCGGCCCGTGTTTTACTGCTGATGCAATTACTCTGAAATGTTGAATATTAATGCACATTTTGCTGGCTTATTTTAATCCATAATTACATCGTTGCATATCTTACTTTCTCATACTGTACTGTAACCATGAAAATACGATTAAAAATACTAATTTATTAAATAAAGACCACCACAGACTGTGTGATTTGTCCGTATCTTACTCCAGTTACTTTCATGTGAGATATCTATACAGGCTTGTTGATATGATTGATGTTGATACTCTGACTTTAAATATCTTTCTTTAGGGGTAACAAAAATGCACACACACACACACACACATACACATACACATACACACAAAAATCCATGCTACATCAGGGTATAGAAAACTAATCATACACTCTCCTGTCTCTGTTTCTTTTCTCTCTCTTTTTCAGCCTGTGTGTGTGTGTGTGTGTGTGAGTGAGAACGTCTCTGAGCTCCCATCAAGATGTCCTCCCCGGGGAGTCATGACCAGCCAAACCCTATACTATAAGATCCTCAGTGATGCTACTATTTTTGTGTTTCCTGGCCTGGCATGAGCCCCTGTGCTGCACACCGAACACTGCTGATGGCAGGGAGTCTACAACAAGCACACACATTCTCATTCTTGCCTCCACCTCTTTTCTTTTTTTTTTCCAGTGAGGCAAACATGTCAGCGCAAGATTTTTGTGGTCACAGGAAATGTCAGGTTATATATATATATATATATATATATATCCTGGAGATGTTGGAAGAGGGGGGGAGAAAAAGCCTTTTTACATTTTACTTTCGCTGAAGATGGAAGCAAACATGACAGTTGTTAATGCTGAGTTTAATGCTGATTTTTGTCTTTTTCTCTTGTTCATATTTCAGATTTCAACCGCGTAAATGTCTCTTTGTCTTTGGTGTCGGACTGACACCAAAACATCACAGAACGTTTTGAAAAGGATCTTATACGGTAAGGCTTTTTTTCGACATTAACTAACAACGTGACCCCATACGAGGCTGCGAGTGCGACAACAGCGTCCTCAGAACGCGCAGCGATACTTCTTACTACGTCGGTTTATGCTGAAATGATGAATGTCCCACATTTAGGGACCATGTTGCGCTGCACCCCTACCCTCTCAGCCAAGTGCCAATGTGAATGATGGCTGAGCCCCGACGAGTGTATGTTAAATCACACCTGGATTCGGCTGCTTCCATCATGCACCTCTGAGCCCTGAAGGCTAATGAAGTTTGAATGAGTTCCTCTGCGGAAATATGAAATGTAATTCATACTTGTTTTAATGATGTGTACGAATGTAACCCTGCAGAGCTCAGTAAGTTGAGGCATTGCCGCTCCCGAACATGTACGGTGCTCGGAAAACATATCACTCTTTCTCTGTGGTTGATTTTGTGCTTTGTCATTTCTTTGTTGACACTTGTGCATAATTATCATCTGCATTTTCACCGATACATTACAGAGTCTGTATTTATTTATTTCTTTTAAGGGCACAGGACTTGAATCTGCCGCAGCTTGCGAGACAATGGCCGCTACTTCAGCTGGATTGGGGCGCAGCTATTCTCCACAGCCCCACAACATGTATTATTTAGTGCCATTATCAGGAAACAGACAGAATGGGCATTTAATTAGCCTTTTAATTGCAGTGTAAATCAAAGCGGTGAATTCACCCACGGTCCGTCTGAGGCACGACTTGGTGTCAGATTCTGCCTTGTACGGAACAGCTGGAAAAATATGTTGGAGCAGATTCAACATCTCAGTATTCTTCTTTCCAGAACAAACAGTTTCAGTAAGTCGCCGACCCGTTGAGGCAGTTTCAACTCATAACACTGGTCTGTAAAAAAAAAAACGTCACTTTAACCAGTGAAACTGTGCCTTTGGTCAGTTCACTCCTGACTGGTGGGCGATTTCTTCGGTGTCTTGTCGAGAATCAAGTTTCCAATAAACACGTTTGTGATTTATTTATTTTTTGCTCTGATAACAAAGGCACGGAGGGAGATCAAGCTTTCTCATTTTGGAAAGGGATTATCTGTGTGCGTGTGTGTGTGTGTGTGTGTGTGTCTATTTTTGGCCACAGTTGGGGACAAATTTCATACAACGAACCAGTCAACTGCAGACAGACCGTTCAATTTTGGTAAGTATTGGTAAGTCTCATGTTGAGGTGACCTATATACAGTGTATATATATATATATATATATATATATGTATATATATATATATATATATATATATATATATATACACATATATATATATATATACACACACATATATACACACACACATATATATATACACACACACATATATATATATATACATACTTATGTATATATATAGTAAGTGTTATGTGCATGTAATTGTTCATCCATCTCTACAAAATCAATCAAAGTTCAGGTTAGAAAAAGGATTATTTTGTGTTTTAGTGTATTATCAAGTTTAGTTATGGCAAGTTTGATCATACTTTATTGTACAGATTATGTCTTATATTTATCTTCTGACAATTGTTATTGTGTGTAATGTAGTTTAGCTTGTAGTTGTGACATATATGCATTTACATTTTAGCGTGTTGTGTAATTTCAGCATATAGTTCAGTGTTTTAGTGTAGTTTTAACGTGTTCGAGCATGTAAACCTTACAGCACATCAGTTGCATTGTTTGTATTGGAACTATGACAACTGTATTTCCCCTGTTTAAATAAAATTATGTTCTGTGTTAAATATTAGCTGAGATGGGTAAGGATAAGGTCAATGATTGTGAATTATGCGGGTGTGTGTGTCTACTTGTATTGTTCTATCAGGACTTTTTCTGGCATAAACACTGACCTTGTCAGGACCTGTAGTCCTCATGGAGACCAAAACCTGGTCCTAATGCAGCAGAAGCTCATTTCTAAGGAAGTGTCTAGATTTAGGGCTACGATTTTAGAGCCAACAGGATACGGTTAGGGTTAGGGATGACGCTTTGCTGTTGTTGGTTGTCCAAATGAATAAAAAGTCAGTGTAATGAAGAATAGCTGCACTAACCTTCCTATGTGTGTGTGTGTGTGTGCAGTGACAGGTAGTTATTCTGAGTCTAAGTCATAGAATCTCTTCTGGCCAGTTTGCAGCAAGGCAGCATTGGATTTCTCCTCATTTCGCCACAGGGAGACAGAACAGAATAAGCTGCCGGGCAGCCAGTCCATCCTGTCCACCTGCAGAAGTGTTGATTTGCCTGTAAGCCTCCCAAGGCTGATTGATTCCAGAGTGAAAGCTTCAGGCAACTGATTGACAACAGATGATTACTGTGTTCACACATGACTGTTCTGCTGAAAGTGATAAAATTGCACTTGCTTAAATGTCCTCTGTGTTAGTTTTAGCGACATCTACTGGGGAGACTCCTCTGTTGACTCTTCCCTTCTCCACATGCATCAAGGTACAACACAAAGGATGGAGTTCTTCTTCATAGGCTGTATGTAGTAAGCTTTTCTTTCAACACGTGGAACATAAAGAACGGCTTGTTTGTGCTGTAGAAACATGGCTAAAGCCAGCCCCTTGATAAAGGACCAAATGAAAGGATTTGAAACTAAATGAGTTGTTTTAAAAGTGATTATTCCCTTACGTAACCACATTTTTTACACATAAGCCATCCTAAAAGTTACACAATCTCTGAGTGTATGAGCAACAATATGTATTAACCTTGTGATTTGCTTAAAAAGAAATCATTTAATGTGAAATCCATGAGGCCATATTCCTAATGTAGCATGAAGCTAGCTCTCCTCTGAGAGTATAGAGTTAATGGAGCCGTGACCCAATGAGACATCACAGAAGGGGAAGAAAGTGGGGGAAATAAACTTTTCCTTTTTGTTTTTTTTTGTTTTTTGCAGCATGAGACTTGTTTGGAATTACCGCAGTGAGTTAATGGGTCCATAACATCATGTGTGTTTTGTCACAGATAAACGAAGAAGCAGTGTACATCTCTCGACAGCGAGGTAAATTATCCATTCCTAATGTCCCTTTGCACCTCCTGCCCCATGTGGTGAAGATAGAATTGGATCATAATTGAATCACCCGCAGCAATTATGATGGCGTGCCCTTGGCTATACAGCAGGACGGTGTCAGCTTCACGCACACTCACTGTCTCTCTCACCAACGCGCCAAAACATCACTACACTTTCAAAGTAGAACATTTACACCTTCTTGAGTGGGACTTGTTCTAGACATCCATCCATCCCTCCATCTTCTACTGCTTTATCCTCCACATGAGGGGGGCTGACGCCGATCAAAGGTTGCAATGCCACGTGAACTACAGAGCAGCTGAGAAAATGTCAAGACAACGGCACGGAGAGGAGAAACTGGTCCGCTTTAGAGAAACGCTGCAGCTTCAGCTCAAGCCGTCCACCTTTTCGTTTACCCTGCCCATCCTGCAAGCAGCTAGACATTTCCCCCAATCACCTCAGCGTTTTAAGGTTGCCAAGCAACAGCGGCTCTCGAGTGCCGTACACAGCCTGTGCGGTTGTGCCTGTTGTGTTTGCTCACACAGATGTGGCCGGCTGGGAAGAGCAGAGGCCAAAGGCAAATGCATTTCAAAAGGGAAGGAAAACTGCGTGTGGCCCTGAGTGTGTTAGAGGTATTTGTGTTGTTCAAATGACACGGAGGGCAAAGTCTGCCCCCGAGTGTGACTGACTATCCTGTGTCAGAACATTTCCAGGAGAGAGGTACTTACAGGCAATTATAATATAGACACGCAATATATCCAAGCGTTTTAAATCTTAAATGAAAGGCCACTTGCTTTCAAATTAGCACAGGAGTTTTTGCATTAGTATACGAGCAGGCCCTGCTCATGTGTGCAGAACCTTTACATTTACATAATTGTGCTGGCAATTACACTAAAAGTGTTGCGAGCGTCTTTTTCAAAGCAAGCATGATCTCATGATCCTTGTTTTAGAAGATTGGATTTGCTAATCCAGTTAGAGACCACTGTGTTCAGCAGTGGCATTGACCTGGTGAAATATCAAGCCAATTTCACCACGAAAGAAAGAAACTGGAGGGTAAACACTTGGCCATTATACCCCATATTTCAGTGCCCTCTTAGATTTGACTCTATGCCACACACTACATTAGTGTGTTATATTATAACATTTCATTTCAAATGATACCACCGCTTGAAAGCATGCTCAAGAGTCAAATACTGTCCCACATGTTCAAGGAATTTCACACCTAGTCAGTTTAACTGACATATGTGGCAATCACAGTGAATTTAGTGCACATAAATAATTACTAAAGCACTTGGCTTAGCATGTTGTTGCAGCCTCACGGTGGTATATACAAGACGGGAGTTTAATAAGAAATGATGCCACACTGAAAACACGGTGATGTTTTGGTTTCTCCGCTCTGTGTGAGCGTAAATGTGCATGAGTTCATGGGTGAGAGAGTGGGCTGACAGGTATATTAGTTTACTTTGGCCCCTGGCCGTGACCTTGGCTCACACTTTGGTTTGTTCAGCATGAAACAGGATCCCTTAATCAATCTTTTAAACTGCCCTTACGTTTTTTCCCCCTCCCCACCTCTTAAGAAATTACACTTTAGTGGTCACCAGGTTTCCATACCTGATAATAACAGTGGGTGGGCCGAACCCTGACTATGTCATTAACCCTAACCTCTTTGGACACAATTAGCAAAAAAATATTCAAAATGTAAAAAAAATGAGTTTCTGGTCGCTTCGAGACTAAAAACAGCATGAAAAGCCTAATCCAATTTTATTCTAAAAGTAATTGTTTCATAAAGATACAGCTTAGAGTAAATGGTCATTGGACTATTGTAAAATACCTCTTCCCTTTTCTTTTCTCTCCTGCAGTAAAATCCACCAGAGCAGTCGAAGCCAAGTGGTGTTGATAGTGGAGACTTGTGCAGCACTGCCTGAAGTCCTCAGGTTGGTAACTGCACAGGAAATAGCTGACCTGTTTTAGACATTTGCTTTTTGGCTTTTACACACATATATATATACATATATATATATATATACATATATACATATATATACATATATATACATATATATACATATATACATACATATATACATATATACACATATACATATATTTATAAATATATATATATCTATATATATCTATATCTATATATATATATAAAAAACGAGGGTGGGTTTGTGTGCTGGGAGAGGCTTCATCCTTATGTGCTTGCAACAATGGGTTTGTGCATCCATCTTTCAACAGTTGAGACTGCGCACAATACTATCTTAGGCTACCTACCTTCACATTACCACCCACCTAGTTCAAATCAGTGTGAAATCAAATTAATAACAGTATAGAGTTGACTGCATAACTACATAAGACACACAATATAGTTTTGCATGTGTCACTGACAACAATAAAGTGGGAGATAAGTAAGATTTCCCTTTAGAGAATTTACTGGTAACCATTGCAGCAGATTTGCGGGTGAGATTTTAGCTCGAGAGGACAGCACTCTTCTCCATCGTTGTTCGAGTTTGCTCCGCCGCCGCATTGATGCTGTTATGACAGTTCTCTTTGTTGTCACATGGTCAGATACGGGATACATGTGATTTTGAACCACATGCTGTGGAACAAATCCGATTTAAAATTCAAACTGAAATTGTTTTTCTGTAGCCACACAGCCCTGAAAAATCAGATATGCATCACTCCAGCTTTTAGTTGCTTCTTATCGCTTTTCAGATCACGTCATACAGATGAGAACGGATGCCTGACCATCAACAGTAAGATGATTGCACAGCAAAAACACAGATCTGGTGTCTGTGCTTCAAATATATATATTAATTTAGCATTCTGAAATCTTGTTTCACTGTTACGCAGCTGATGTGCCCCCGCTGACCTCTGCCCTTCCCGGTTCATGTGTCTGATATTGACTCTGAGGATGACTGCCCCAGTTAACTGCACATCAGTGTGTCCGCTCACACAAAGCCCAGCCTGTTATCAAAAGTCAGATCTGCCTCGGACTATAATCCATTTCCGTCTGTGCCCTGTGTCTCCTCTGACACCTCATGACAGCAGTTTTTCCAGCTCATTTCACTTCAGATAGCCATGTCGCGTCTAAGACGGGGGACGTCTCTGCTGTGACCCCACCTCAATCAGCTGCGCCTTATTTGATTGAGTTCTGTAGCAGTGCAAACAAGGCAGAGCAGAGGACATTGTATCCTGGTAAACAGAAACCGAGGAGGCACTACTCTGAGCCACTGAGGTCTAAAGGGCACAGCAAGGATAAATCTTTTGCTTGATGAGCTTTTAAAATCAGTCTGGGTCCAAATCTCTTGAAAGGTTCATTTAACCCCCCGATCCTCCCACTCAAATGGCAATTTGATTTAGCCACTGGTTAATGTACTAGAGGACCTTTAATATAATTTGAAGTCGGGGGTGGGGGCAAGGGCGGAAATTATTTAAAACAAAGCTCCACAAAAGCCTTTTGTGGAGTTTTGCTTTTATACTTAAATCCCAGTTGACCAAAAGGAGGCACTGAGGGCATCTCGCACAGATCAGTTAAAGCCTCTGATGGGACAAACAAAAGCCACCACTCTTTGGCTTTATCTCGCCAGGCAGGAGGACTTTGTTAGCTGCACCATAATAAAGTGAATGCAGACAGGCCCTGGGCTCTAAGTGAATTTTCTGCCATAGTGACTCAGCTGCTCACCTGTGACTGTAGCACGGTTACTCCATCTATTCATGTCACTGACCGATATAGCGATATAGCCTCCGTTTCCGTCCTGAAAGCACATGCAGCATTTGAAAACGCGGTGGTGGTTTGACTGGTTTCCTAAGTTGCGGTACAATACCGCACGCACGGTACACGGTACGGTCTGTTGAATCCCATCTTTACCGGTGTCCTGAGCAGCTCTCAGATTATAGGGTCACGGCCTATAGTTTTAAGGGATTTTACCACAATAAAGATTCTAAACCTGCTTCAGCTACAGCGAGGTGACTCATCTGATATCATCTGGCCTCTGACTGCCTACATCTTAGCGTCTATCCCTCTGTATTATGAGGAGTATAATACAGCATCATGATTTGGGTCTCTTGTTACTTGCCAGATTAAGTTTAGTGACCTTGTTAGGTGACACACAAAGGTCGGTGGAAACTTTTATGTCATTTAATAAGTAAAAAGTTACCCTGACACGTCCTTTTCAGTCTGTACCCCAATGAGCAACTGTGGTCAGTGGCTCTGAAGCTCCAATTGCACAATCCTTCAGCTGAGTGGAATAATAGTAGTTGCATTCTCCTTGTGTTAAGATGTGAAACAGCTGTAGAATTCTTCACAGCACACTGCAGTTGCTAATTGTCCACAATCACCTTCTCCATTGAAACACGAGCAGGTCTTCTTCACTCAGTCCACTAACACAAGTAGACTTACTTTCTTATTCGACACTCACATGCACCAATCAGCTGTCTCGGATTACATTCATGAACTTTGTTTTTTTTAAAGTTACATTACATCATAATACCAGAGATTTCACCCAATCATCAGGACAGTAGGATATTTTAAACCAATTGTTTCACAGTTGATTATGAATATTGCATTTCCTAGACTCCTCTAACTGTTCTCCTCTTTCACTCATATCCCTGGAAGTATTTGCTAATACATGTCCCAGACAACTGCCTGGCACATATCAGTTAACACTGCCTCTTCTGGTCTCATTAATAATTACTACACTATACACATTAATAATTAATACACTACTAACATCTAAATAGAAAAAATAAATAGAAAAATAAGACATTTCATAACATAAATTGTACGTTCTACAGCGAGCACCGTAATTGTGGCATTTCAAAATAGAGGTTAGTCTGATTATTCGATCAACCAGAGTTTGGTGAAGCTGGAAACTGGAGTTGTAATATTTGCATATTCTTCGCCGAGTTGCTTACGGATATGGTCTGCATTTATATAGTGCTTTTCGAGTGCATTAAACTATAATTTTGCAATTCACTCATTCACACCATCACACATGACTTTGTCCCTATGGCCCTTGATACCTTACATGAATTATTACGGTGCCTCCTGTTGCTGGAGCAGAAGCAGCGTTTGCCATGGTAACTGGATGCTAATAACCGAGAGTGAGTGTGGAACTGAACGTTTGGGAACATCACCCGTTAACGTCTTAAAAAAGACATAAAGTGATCTTTCACTGCCTGTTTCTAGACAGTGCGAAAGTAACACTAAAAGCGTCAGATTAACACCGTTTCTGATACAATCAGGATTTGTGTTCAATTAAACCAACATAGTGTTAACATTTGTGTTTACAGTGCATATGTCGTTTATGAATTGCCATGGGGAAAATCCTGGTCTCGCGGCTCCAAAACGGCAATGTACTGCACATGTCAAATACATTTTTCCTAAAGGTGGTTGCTATAATTTAAGTAATATTTATCAAAATTACATATTTATTGAAGTGTCAATTTTACTTTTTGAAGTTTGGTTTTAACAACCTTTACCATTAAAGAAAAGTAAAACTCTTGCTTGACCTTCACCGAGCCGAGGTTACAAACCTAAGCACAGCTGGCGAACAAGGCTGACAGTTTACTCCCTGAATTAATGACACAAGTCAAGGTCATGTGCTAAGTGATTATGCACCACATATGCAGCCAGGGGAGAAAAAAACATTCTGCAAATTCCTTTACACCTGGATACTTGATTATGCACCAATTCCTGAGTCACATTTAGTTTTCTTCTTTTCTTCCCGCAGCAGCAGCCTGAATGAGCAACACTGAGAACCAATGGAATAAGTACTTATGGCACATATGCTTTCACTGCATGTCTGGGAAACCTTCGCTTTTCTGTTGGCAGTCTGGAGCCTGGCAGTGTGAGAGGAGATCAGTCACAGAGGCAGCGCAACATCCTGAAAATATGTCATCAGTATCTGGCTGCTGTTAATTGAAGATGTTAGTGCAGTGGAGTGGGAAATGACACAGAAACCTTGTTCTGCCACAGATGGACTCAGGATCTACACACACACACACACATGCTCCACAACACCACACACACACACATCACACTGCCTGCCTTTCACCAAAGATAACAACATGATGAGGAAGGGGGGGAGCAAGGTCACAAAAAGGGTGTATTAAATTTGTTAGAAAGAGAGAACTCACAAGAGGAGACGATAAGATGTCGGATTTACATGTTCTTAAAAGCCCGCACTTTTCTGTACATCAAATATTCCCATCCACACTACAGTCATTCAATTCTTGGTCCTGTATCAATGAACTTAACGAAAGAGCATGTTTCACGCAGGCAGAACTATTCAAGCAACAGTGACACCTCTGAAATATTAGGCTCCCACAATGCCCCCTACAGGTCAGCTTCATTTCTGACGATATGAAGAGAGAGGCATCAGTGCAAATTAAAAAAGGGAGACATTTTGTGGCTTTTTCCCCCAAAATACTTTCCATAGATTTCTTAAAGAATTTTTAATATGAATGAGTTGCTCTTCATATTCACCTGAAATGAGTGCGTCACACTCCATAAAGGAGTACACTTTCAGGTGTCGCACCATCTTGACGGGGGTTAGAAAATCATAGTGCATTCACACACACACGCAGAGACTCCTTCCCTGACATGTTAGTGTGTTCGCTCTTTATACACAGAGTCTCAGTAGGCTTCACACAGACCCGATGACTCGTCGAAGACTCTTTCAGCTCCTCTTGTGAGTGAAAAAGTTCACATTAAATACCAACGCTTTTCAGAGAGGGAACGTGTGATGCTGCTTATGCAGTCAACTCAGAAGATAATCACTGGAGGAGGGCTGTAATTCAATCAGTAGCTATGCTTCATGTGTGCCACCACTTGCAGCATCCACAGCCTCCTGCCAGGCATGGCACGCCTGGTGTTTATATGGCATGGAGAAAGGGTGCTAAGGATTCCAGCAAACAAACCTGCCTGATCCTCATCTGAATAGAGGCTGATTATCTCCATGTGCAGCCCCAGCACACTCTCAAAACACGGCCAGTGGAAGTCTACCAGAGCCCTGAAACAGACAGACATCGCCATCACTCTGCTGCTGCTACTGAAATCACCATGGGATTTAATTAGAAGCATCCCTTGCTGTCTCTCTTCCTCCCTGTAGGACTCTCTTGCTTGATTTCCTTGTGTCTCTCACAGGCAGGTGACTTTTGTCTTTGCTGATAACAGCTCTGGGAGGTCTTGTCGCGCGCAGAAGTAGTTCCATCCACCAAATAAGACGTAACCAAATAAAACATGCACATGCCGCGCCATGACACCGTCACCCCTGCTGCGCAGCACTGGGTGTCTTGTCACGCTGGTGGGGAGACCGAGGGGAGAGAACACTAATGCACAGCCATCAGTGGTGATGACAGCCCATCTTTAGGCTGTAATGAAGCGAGGAAGAGAGTAATGAACTGCACACACAGGCCAAATGCACAATACAAGCAAAACAGGAAGCGCAGACACACAAAGGCACAAATGGTGATTGAAGGAGAGGGAGGTAATAGATAACGAGGCTGAAACGTGACAAAAGAGTTTGTTAACCACAAAGCTGATGGCAGAGACCCAAGGTATGACAGAGGAAACCCACCCCCTGTTAATGCTTTCCCCAACAATAGCCTCCTCTCCATTTTCAGGACATTCTGCACACTTTTCTCTGAGACGTGGATTTATATCATCGCAGTGCAAACCTGAACGAGGCCAACTGAGGCCAACTCTAATAGGAATGTTTGAAGGATAAATAGCTGCTACCGAGCCCCCTCATTTTAAATAACAATGAGCACAGATGCATAAGTGACGAAGCAGAAGTGCCTGTTTTTGGCTTCCTGGCAGGGCAAACTGGGCTGGAGGAGGATGTGGAAATTTTACAACAGTCATTTAATGCTCCACACACCCAGGCAGGCGTAGCAATGTGGCACGAGAGAAACGACTATATCAAAAGATGTTTTTTTCCTCCTCCCTGCAGCACATTTTCATTCTTAATCAAAAAGCTCATTACAGAACATGAAGGTTGGCTTGTCCTTTATATCCTGCAGAAATGTGATATGGTTACCTCCACACGTCGATACAATTATTGACAAGCAAGACAGAAAAGGAAACTTGGCTTCAGTACATTTCCAACAGCCACTTAACATTTACTCCGGTTATTTCTTTTTTTCTTTTTCTCTACAATTCTATCTGATTTCTCATGGCTCCGACAAAATGAAAGCCACAGATGATAATGAAGCCTCTTTGTTCTGGCCTGCAGCTCTGGTGCCATTTATTCGGGATTCCATTCAGCAAACTGGCTCATCATCATCATCAGGCAATATACAACCCTTGCCCCAAATGTCTAAACCTGGACGCTGTTTGTGATCAAAAAGCCCCAGCGGACAATGATGATGCGCCTAATGTATAGCATTGTTGCAGCTGAAACACTGTGGAAACCAAGCAGCAAAAATCCACCGGGGAGCTGAACATTTGAAGAAAATGACTTTCTAATTGAGGCACATGCCTCGGACAGAACTGATAAATGATGCATTGTCAAGGCATTCAGCTGTGGTACGTCACTGTTGGCCTGTGTTTGTCTGAGAATCCCAGCCGAGTGTCTTTTTTGCTTTTTTGTGTCTCTGTTTAAGGTGACGCTTTCACTTTAAACTCAGGAGAGTGTGACAATAACAAGGGTTTTTTTTTATTTTTTTTATTTTGTTTTGTTTGTTTTTTTAAATTGCAAAAACTGCCTCCATCAATCTGCCACAGAGGTAATTACCAAAATTGCATACAAAATTAGATTTTATGAACAACTCTCGCTGATCAGCAGATGTCATGTCAGTAAGTTATCATTAGTACACATTTAAATCCCAAAACAAACAAGACATTAAACGCCTTTATAATCAAAGGGGCTCGGTGAATTAAAACATGAAAATACAATATAAAGTTGAAGGAGATTAAGTTTTACCAGAATCCACTAACCCAGAGTAATGTTTGACAGGCTTTGTGAGGTAACCTGCCACATAGTGTACAGTTTGTAATGGGAAAAGCATTTACTGTATTAGAACATGTCAGTTATACAGCTTAAACAATTCATGATTGCTCCTCCAGTAACTGCACAGTGGGCACATTTTACAAACTTGCTACTATATATAGTTCATGCTCTTGTTCTTCACTTCATAGAATTGGTATATATGCACTTATTCCAGGAAACCCAAATGAACTAGGTGAGGGGGCAACTCGCCTCTTTCCTGTGCACGTTCTTGCAGACCGCTCTGCACTCTGCATGAATGATGCAGAATAAAAATACAAAGACAACAAAGAACTCTCTGCCTCTTCCTTTCTTCTCTCACCTGGGGACACACGAAAATGTCCAGAACAAATTATTGCGTGACGTGCGACAGCTTAGAAAACCTGGAGTATTTGTAGACCTTGTCAGCGCATGTGAAACTACTGACCAAAAAAGGCTTAGAAATCAAACAGGGCTGTGCTTTGATGCCCTTGACGTACAACTGTGTTGATTCTGCATACTGCACTCTGCTGCAGAAACTGCTTGGGTCATCATTTAGCAGTGCACAGTGTCTGTCGAGAGCGTCTGTGTACACTTGCTCACGTCGTCCAAACATACCGCGCTCGTAAACACACGGATGTATGAGTAAAAAAATATATATATATACACATGAAAAGCTTCGCGATAAATGGTCTGCATTCATATGGCACTTTTCTAGTCTGGAGTTTTTGCCATCCACCCATTCACATTCATGCCGCACATCTATATGCAGCACATTTTCTATCACACATCTTTATACTTCATTCACACACTGCCAGAACAGCTGTCAGGAGCAACTTAGGGTTCAGTGTCTTGCCCAGGGACACTGTGGCATGTAGACAAGCAGAGATGGAATCAAACCCTCCCAAATGAAAGACGACTCACTCACCACTAATCTACTGTTCACTGTCTACATATATAATGTTTTAAATAATAGGTGAAATAGCTTTTTTTAAATGATGAAACATTTATACTTTTTGTATTCACTGTGTATATATATGTGTATATATGTGTATATATGTATGTACATATACACATATACATACATACATATATACACATATATACATACATATATGTGTGTATATATATATACACACACATATATGTACGTATATATATATACACACATATACATATATACATATTTACACATATATACATACATACATATATACATATGTACACATATATACACATATACATATACATATATACACATATACATATATACATATACATACATATATGTATATATATATATACACATATATGTACGTATATATATATACACACACACATATACATATATACATATTTACACATATATACATACATACATATATACACATATATACACATATACATATATATACATACATATACATATATACACATATATACATACATACATATATATATACATACATATACATATATACACATATATACATACATACATATATATATATACATATATAAATAATTCCTGTGAGGCATCTGTACCCCGACACAACTGGAACAACGTCGTATGGTGCTGATGTGTACAGTTTTTACGAGGGTTGATTTCATTGAGAAGGTGGCGGGGATGTAGCGCTCATTAAGGAGAGCGACAGTGAACAACTTGTGTGTAAGAGCGCTTCATGTTTCTTTCTCTAAACAGATGGCAACGCAGCCTATTGTGCCAGGACTCTCCACAACACACTTCTAAACAACTGGGCTAAGCTTTGCACAGTACAGACCGCTTTAGAACTGGAAGAATAAACAAAACTGGCCATTACAGAAGCTTTGTGAAGTTTTGTGAAGTGATGCAGCCGTTATGCTGGACCCGCTGTGGACTCTGAGGTGGATTATTGCGTGTGTCAGAGCACCATTGATCCTTTCCTGCTTTTCATTCGGGCCGTTTTTTTGATCGACCATGACAAAATGATGGCCCTGTGCTTGTTAAAAAAAAGTTCAGTGTTCTCTGAACCAATATAGAAAGCATTAATACATAAAAACCCTCAGAGTGATCAATGGCTTACTTAACACCATAATAGGACTGCTGTGTTGAAAAGCGATGATGAAAAGGTGAGAATCAATCACATGTATGGTTTCATTGTTAAACGAACACTGAGGAAGCGCAGCATCCCTCAGCCACCTCATCTTGTACCTGCCTTTTCAATACCCAGCCTATCGTCCCTTAGTGGGAGCTGTCAAATCCCAGTCAGAGCTGCTGGGCATGCGTCTCTAAATGGAAGTTGGTGTAATTACAGGATGACGGAGGCAGGTAGCAGCCAGCCAGGCAATCATTTTCCCTGATTGAGACAGAAAGTTAAGGCCTGAAAGGCCATTGGAGTGTGAGCCCACGGCAGGTATAATCTGACGCCTCAATGAACCCGTCTGAAATTAGAAACTCTGTGTTCTATTCACAGAGTTTCACTCCTGGACGTGCAAGTGATTCTTTCATTGATTGGTTGAGTCTGAGCCGGTATGATGATATCTTCTTTAATGTCAATAAGGCCCTTGTGTGTTTTGGTTACCGCTCCACGGAGCCAAGTTTCTCAATGCATAGTATGTGATTGGATTCATTTATTTATTTATCCAAAGCAATAACTGAATGTATTTCCCAGGCGAGCTGTGACATGTGTTGCGTTTCACTGAACAGAGCGGGAGATTTGCGGTGGATGAGCACAACTACGAACGCGTAACACAGCAGCAAAATTCGTACATCAGCGGGAACAAGTGTTACGAAACAAGTATATTTTTTTTCCTGCCCACTTCCTGTCATTGCGATGCTGCAGCTTTTGGAACTAATTAATCACGACGTGTCTCAGTCTCAGGAGAATACGTAAAACCACAGGCAACGTTGGAGACTGACACAAATTACACTAATCCTTTCATTTATGTTTTCTATACATAATCCCAGAAAAGGCGTTTATCACAGACAAGGGACATTACATTACAGTCAGTGTTTCCTGTTAATGTGCGCGTGTTAGTGAGTGTGGTGGCTTGCTATATTGTCGTTTTTATTGTCACATTTTAATGAACCATTTTTTAACTTCTCATAATGACACTATTTTGTTTCCTCCTCTGGTGTTCAGCTTGTTGCATCATTGTCCTGCAATTTTTCTCTCATGCAAAAGAACATCTCTTTCACTCTTTCTCGAGTCCGTTTACCTGCCACTCACACTTTGTTGTGCCCGAGAGTGAAGAGTGTGTGCAGGCACTCGCGTTACAGCCACGAATTTTGTTATTTCTACGGCAAACGAGTGAATAACGTAATGCACGTAATAATTAAAATGCACATTGGAGATGAACACATTACATGTAGAAGATATTACATTAATATCATACAGAATTCCACTTCACAGTGATCTCTAAACAACTTTTAAGGAAAGATGGGGATTTTTGCATACAGTAAATAAAACATGATTTACTATCCACATTCATTGTATAGAGAGGTGTTGAAGGCAATCAATAAAATCACCATTTCTACCTGCTATGGCTATATCGGCTCCTACTGGGGGAACAAATTGACTGAGCCTTTAGCCCCGCTATGCATAAAGCCACCGATTATTACAAAAGCCAAAAAGGCAGACTAATATATGTTGTAATGCTTTTCTCCCGTCAGCAGGAAACAAATGAAAATCTGTCAAACTGTGTTAAGCCATTCCACTACTGGAGATAAATTAATTTTGGATGGAAATGCACCAAGTGTTTAAAAAAAGTTCTGTAAGCAGACGGAGAGGTGCACTTAGCCGCACGTGGTTACAAAGAGTACGTGTGAGGATGGATGCGAGGGGTGGGAAGAAGTCACTGGCAACAGCCATCAGCCTCCTCGGGCGACATATCCTCCTCTACATTAACCCCGTGCTGTGAGATGCACTGCTGAAGCTGAGCATGTAATTAATGGAGAGAGAGTGGGAGAGAGGGAATGCATAAAGGGAAGAGGAGGATAGTTCTTTCTACATACATACATACATATAGATCCTACAGTATACATTTTGCACTTTGTCCCCCTACTAACAGTACTGCCAATGTCATGGTAACCCACATGGCCTGTCAAGGACAATGACAACGAAGACAAACGACACAACACCAAAGGAAATGTGCAAAATGTCAAGTGAATAAACCTTTAACACCGAACACATTTTGCGCAAGCGAACTTTGCATTACTGTAATCACGCTGCAACGGTTTCTGGAAGCTGAGAAGTTGCACTGTAATTTTGCTCGCATTGTCAGCAGAGAGGAGAGATTTGGAAAAACACCTGTACATAGTTTCCATTTTTATAGACATTGAGACAAAGACTCAAACAAATGTCATTTTAAATATGTCTTATACTGTTCGAGTTTCAAATTGAACACGGAAAATCCCGTCTTCGTGTACAACTACAGGGTTCTTTCTCAATGGACTTCTTGTTTTACTTCAATTTAAATTGTTAACACAGTATTTTAACATGACAGTAAATTGTAAATAAAAGCCATTTTGAGGGTTAGGTGTTAAAGAGCTACAATACTAAAATCCACTGAAGGGAATCAAGCTTGAGACTCTGCTGCAGCTTGTTCCAGGTTGAGCGGACAGAATAGGACAATGTCTCGCCACATCCTCATGCTTGTCCTGCACTTAATGTAATGACCATCATGTAGGAGCGTATGACTGTAACCGACCCTGCACACCTTAACGTCCAGACATAAACATCTTCACAATGGAGAGCCACTCCCTGACGCGTGCCAAATATAGGACATGAGGACATTAATTAATCAGGCCACATCATCTCAAGAACATACCAAACATCAATCTCCTTTCCGCCCAGTCAGACTCTCATGCTGCTTCATCAACACGCTTAAACCTTACTTTGCTTTATTAGAAACAGAGCTGCCGTCGCGTGAACTTCTCTTGAATGTTTCCCAAAACTACTTTGAGACAAAGAGCCGCATACAGCCTCTTGGTTGATAATGTGTCAACACGACTTCCATTACAGATGTGACTAATGCATTTTTTTTTTTCTTTTTTTATTTCTTAAAGATGGATTGAGATAGAAATTGCAGAGACAACAATCAAAACCTTTCAACGCACAGAAGCAGTGTTTTTAAACAAACTCAGTATACGATGGCAATGAGGCAAATGTTCCGGCAACATTTTCTTGCAATAGCTGTCATTCCCAAGGGTATGAAGGCCTCATGAGCCACGGTAATAATGGACTAGAGAACAATAACATTTAAAGTACCAACTGGGTTTTAGAAAAGCCCTGCTTTCATAAAATCAATGTAGCCTGAGGACGAAACAGGAAATGGGTGCCAGACATTGCAATGTCTAGAGAGGAGCGCACTCGGCTGATCAATACAGGTTTATACAAAAGCAGTCAAATGCTTTTGTGCCTTTCTTCTACGAAAAGTATCAGCCATTAATTATCAAAGAGATATGTACTTCACCTGTTTCCCTTCAGTTGTATGTGTCTGATATTTTCCACTTGGACCCGGAGACGACTGCAAACTCATCTCAACTGTTCTCTCACCATGGTTTAGTGGCTCCCGACCTGCGCTGTGGTTTCAAACTCCCCAGATAAATTAATGGTTTTTTTCTGCTCTTGTGCCACGGCCATGTTGTGCTGATGGAGTCCCAAGACAGCAGGTGCACTGAACACAGCATGTTAAAAATTGTCTGTGTTGCATATACGATGTAAGGGTCACTAGGACTAAAAAACATCATTATTCACAGCTTAAGTTGCGGGGCCATGCTATCAAAGAGCAATGAGTCGAGTGCAGCCATGTGAAAAGTAAGGACTTGATGGTTTTTCATCTTCATCTTCACCTCCCCGTTTTCGGGCGCAGATGACGAATTCATGCACTGTGAGCAATTGGACATTTCTATACAAATGTGAAAAGACAGATTTGCTGTGCACTACCAGCAAGGTTATGTAAAAAAATAAATAAAAAAAAAGGGGGTGGGCCTTGCAGACAGGTTCTTTCTTTTTTTTTTTTTACCACTGATGTGTCACACTGTGAAAAACACTTTTCAAGTCAAGATAATGAAGATTACCCCCCACACCGCCAACCGCCACCACACACACACACACACACACATCCTGAAATACACACATGTGAACACATTGCGCACATACATCAGCTCTTGTTGAGCTGTCATGTAGACACCCAGGCAGTGGCATCTATTCACAATCAATTCAAAATGGTCCCTGCCACTTTTATTGAATTTCCCATCAACAGAAGGGACAATTAAGATGATGAGTTTTGGTGGGTGGACAGTTGAAGAAAGCCATGTTCACCAGCCAAACTGTCCCTCCACAGAGTGCACTGCCTGGTGGGAAGGACCGCGTGGGACTGCACACATAGGTGAACATGTAGGTGACAGACATAAGGTACACACACACACACACACACACACTATTTATACATGAGCAACCTGATTTCCTCCCTGCACGTTGTTCTTCATGCTGAAATACATTGTTTTCCAAATCGAAAGTCATCATAATTGGTAAAACCTTTGCATAATAGTTTACATGAATTCTGTGCTGCATTTAAAAATGTGCATCTAAACTAAGGCGGAAAAGGGATTAAAACGCATAGAACATGAGAGCCGAGGAAAACTCGGAAAACTGGCAGTGCATGAAAGAGACAGCTGTCAGTTCACAGTGGAATAAAACGCTCTGCTTTGATCACAGCTGTTCATAGAAACAGCATAAAGTGCACTTTACCACTAATGAATTATGATAGTTTCAGTCCAGTGTGCCACCATTCAATACAACAAAGCCATTATTGGACAGTGGACAGTTAATGTTTATTAAGATGTAGTATATGTGAGCAACCGTATACGGCACTGACTGCACAAGCAGCATTACATGGATATCATGTTTCAAATGGTTGCTGCATCAACGATAGAAAGGCATCCAACAAATGCAGTGACACAAGCACAAATTGCTGGCCTTCCTTTAATGGTATCCCTATGAATAGACGGAGAAAATGGCAACGTAAGAGGCAGTTAAGTGACTTCTCTCTCTAAAAGCCTTGGGCGGAGACACAGGGACAGAACAAAGTGCAAAACAAAGAAAGTTCTCCCTCTGAAACACGGATGCTTGTGTCCAGATGACAACTCCTGGCCTCAGGGCCTTCATTTTACTCCATTGGGGGAAGTGACCTGGACAAGATCAGGGCAAACAAGCTGAAAGGACATGCTGAGAAAGACAGAGTGGAGTTGTGCAGTAGAAAATCTGGCCGTGCACAATGGCTGCTGGACGCACCCTGGAGGGAAAACTTTTGTATGTGTGTAAATGCATGTGTGCCTGTGATTGTTTGTATGTGCAAGGGTATGCGCTTGATACACCAGTCTCTGGAGGCTTGCTGTCAAAATTGTGTGACAGTGCCCCTCCCCTGAAAGCAACGACCATGTCGGACATGACAGGGAGAGACACGCACGCGGGGAGGCGCGCTGTGCAACAAAGATGTCGTCTCCATGGTACATGGTTGTGATCTGGGAGTTTGTTTGTTTTGTCGTACGTGTTGTCGTCACACGATTCCTTAATCATGAAGTCCAGTTTCCACCAAACAATACAGTTCAGATCAGTGTGCTACATTATGCAATTATTCACATTTCTATTCTAGAGAGGCGTACTAAAACAACTGATCCGTACATTCCAGTTTTTGGTATCCTTGCACTGGGGTGTTAACCACAGCTCATAAACGTTAGACTCTGCAGTCCGTTAATTGGTCAGCAGAGAATCATCACCTCTGTTTGACAGTACGGGGAGGTGTTTTTTTATGCAGCCTGCAGCTTACAGCCACATGCCAAGAAGAAAGAACACAACATGCTGGATGTCCTCCATCGTAATACCATTGGTTTACTGTGTCGCGGTGGCATGACGTCACACTATTTATGCAGCTGATGCAGCTGATCGCCATCTGTCCCACATGATGGAAAAGCGGGCGAGATCATGGTGTACTGTTCCGTGGCTGAACTACACTGTACCACTTGGTGGAAACAAGGCAAAGACAGATTATAATTATCATTGCATCCATATTCTGGGAACCGTGTGCCACAGACAAAGCTGAGAGGGGATGAGTGGGTGTCTTGGATTGTTGCAAGGCAGCTCAGGGGCTCAGCCTGACATGGCACCAGCTCGCTATCTCTCCGCTCCATTCTCCCGGCTTCTCTGTCTCCCTCTCACTGTCCAGGCTTCCAGCCTTTTCACCCCGCTCTGATTAATGAGTGTCGTCAGATACCAGCCGTTGCCACTCACACCAATTAAAACACTAGGAATTTCCTCATGGTTTCCTGCTCTTAAACAAACAGCAGGATCCTCAGGCCCATCCTCTCTCTCGCTCTCAGCAGACGTCCAAGTCTCTTGCCCAATCTACCGCCTGCTGACCCAGCGGGATCTTTGCTTGTCCTCATCGAGGTGGACAGAGAGAGAGAGATAATTTTGAACTGGACCTGTTAGCCTCCCACGGCGGAACCCGGCGCAGAAAAATGGAACAATCAAACATTCCCCGTGTGCCAGACAATCCTCCAGAGAGTTCTCGTCTTCCTTTATGTGCCTCAGCCTCTGCTACGACAGGACAATGCCACAGCTGAACCACAGTCTTAATTGGATCGACCACTAACTGGCTTTAGAAGTGCAATGAGGGGAAAAAAGCAAATGACTGACTTGACTTGATTGGATGCTTTTAACCCTGATTCTCACAAGACCCGTGAAAGTTAATTGTGTCTTTCCCTCTACTGCTCGTGTCACAGCTCCCTTCAGAAGTAAACAATATAACATCACTGCCTTCATGACGCAGGGTCTCGTGTTTGTGTAATCAACGGCAATACATAGACTGGTCGGTGCAAGCTTCTCTGGCAACCTGTCCGCTGATCTGTGACATACCCTAATGAGATTAGCCATGGATGTCAGCCGGTCACATTATTCAGTATAGGAGAGAGGGAGAAAGATGAGCTCTTAATGTGCAGTCATTCGTTCTGTGTGTCCAAGTGTGTGTCGCGGACGGAGCTGCGCGCCTGCGGTCTTTATGTTTCAGCGCCTGTGCTGTTTGTAGCGATCGCGTCGCGTTAGTATGCCAGTCAATCAAGTGGCGGCGGCCTGTCTCTCATCAAGGTGCTATGCATGATTGCCAATGCTTGAATGCACCGAAATTTGCACCTCCCCGGAGAGTCCCCGCTGAGAGGGAAGGACTCATCTGTCACACAGACTACCGTACCAATCCACAATGACAGATGTGCGGTACGACTTTAAACGGATGACAGCACAGTACGGAGGGCTAAACAGTAAATACAAGGGAGGACGCCGACATACAGATGGCACAAGTGTTGGTCTACATGCATTGTGAGGATCAGAGCACTTCTGAATTATTTCCACTATCCGCTGTTCGAACGAACAAAATCTTCAAAAGCAATTCTCAAAATACATTTGGCATCTTAGGTTGAATATGTTTGTATCTTTCCATCTCGAGTTTGGATGAATTCTTGACACAGCTTTTCAAAATTCTTCAGGAAAATGTACTTGCTGATGTGTATCTTTTGTGTTTGTATTCATTGTCCTTTGTTGATTTCCAGTCACATTTGTCATCCGTTGCACTCCCTGTTGTACTGCCGCCACAGGCTTTGGGACTTTTTCAAGTTTTTTTGATCTGTAACTGAATGACAAAGCAGAAGGCAGTTACTGCGGCACACAGCACCAGGGAAATTAGCAGAGAGAATGGGAGGGAGGAGGAGGAAATGGAGAGAAAGCTGGCTAGAGAGATGGGGAACAGAGAGGGACAACAGCAACTGCAGAGCATCGAGGGGGAGGGAAATGTTTTCTATGTCACTGCAGTCCCATATTGTCCCCAGAAAATGTCACTCTGCCCTTGGGAGGCAGCGCTCCGAGAAGAGACTCATCTGTCTGACCGCATTTACCAAGATGTTCTGTGGCCAGATCCTGAGGAGCCTGGACGGCATCCCACTGCACTTTGTCTGCCCACCAACACCTCTCACACAGCCTGTGTTTTGATCTTTCAGCCACACAGTGGCATTTGTTCCTATTGGTCATTATGTATTTTTAAATCATATTCATATTTCGATGCACAGAACTCGCCATGTATACATGTGACGCACATCTAAAACAACCTTGAAAAAGATGAAATATAGAGTACATACAATTTCAGTCTGCTGCTTGGAAATAGAAAAGGGTTTGTTGTATGTCTCTGTACAACAGTGAATAAAATTAACGCTTCATAGAAGTGACAAATGTGTATCATTAGTATGATTGCTTTTGTGTTTTACTCTGACTTGAGGTGTAAAGTGAGAAAATCACAGCAATTAAGCAATTGTCTGATTTGTGTTTGCTAATGTCAACTGATATTGATTGCTGGACAACGACAGAAATGTAGCAATGGGTATTTTCAATAGTAACCTGAATAGCTAATTCACACAAATATAAATAACATGGGGGACACATTTCAGAGGGATTAATCACTCATATCAAGAAGAGGCTTTTGATAAACACCCTGAAACCCGACATCAACTCTTATTCTGTTGCCTTCTTTGAACAGATTGTGTTCATGAATTAGTACATGAATACAAAAAATGTAATTCTCTAATCTCGTGCATTTTTGTCGTGCCGAAAGGCAAGCTGCATCCGCTGCTAAGGATTAAAACAGCTCATTAAAGAGAGGCATCCATGATTGAAATAGGCCAAGAGCTCTTTTCTCTGAACTGAATGGAAGACAAAGGAGCTGAAGGAAATTAATGGTTTATCAGGTCTGGACAGAACCCTCGTCTTGTCTACCATAAGCCCCGGACACGACATCAGCTGCATCGACTCGGCTGAGCACCAAGATTAAATGGCTTATTGACTGCGACAGGACAGAGGCATCAAAACTGTAGACTTGTAGAGGAAGTCACCTTCAGATGTCATCCAAACAAAAGTCTTTAAAACACACACACACACACACACACACACACAAACAAGATGAATCAGGCCATTTTATGCCAACATTGAAGATCAAACAGAGCTACACCACAAGTGTGTACTACACACTTTGATTTGTCCTCTTTTAGCCTGATGTTTCTCGTTACACATTGAACTGGCTGGTTTGATGTATTATATGTTTAATATGGAACAAATTAAGGGGAAAATAATCAAATTAAACAAATCAATCCTCCCTGAAAGATTCACATAAGACGAGTCGGTGACCTCAGGGAGCACTGGAAACACATGAGAACACATGTGAGAATGGTGGTTTGTCTTTGCCAAAATTGATCACCCCTGCAAATCACTGATATTAGCTCTGCAACTATTAGTTTCTCCCCATACTTTATTGGAGCGGTTGGGGGGCATGCTTTAATAATTTATAAAGGACTCGGGGGGGATCCATGGAAGCGAGATTGAATTTTTCAAATGCAGTTTATCTGGCACCTGCAGCTGGGGGCCTCTCGAAGGTGTTTTCTGCAGCTTGTCAATATGCTTTGCCCATATAGGCTGTGACATTAAATTAAATAGGTTATTGACTGGCAGGTGAGTTGGCAATGAGGCTGCTAGAATGCACACTCACTAGCTCACTGACCCAACCTGCTATGGATCAGTGGTCCATAAATCAGAGCATAATAGATCCAGATCTTTGCCTTCTGTTTCCATCTGCATCCTTTATTTGTTTTTAATTTGTACTGATGGTGTAATCCCTTGGCTCAGCTCAGATATACAGAAGCAATAACAGTGGAAATGCCACTGCGTCTCCCCGGGTGCCCGTCACCTGCTCACGTCCTGCACAGCCAACATACACATAAGTCATGTAAGTGGACAACAGAGGAGCTAGTAATGCATTTTTTGATTGCTTCTCTATATAGACGGGTAACAAGGTAGCTTATGGAAGCACTTTACTCACCCTCTTGTATACACATCCATGTGCAAGTCAATTTACAGGTCAGTACAAATATTCTGACACAAAACTGCAGACGGATGCCTGCGACAGATGGCTATAGTAAATATAACAAATGGTCTTTTTTATTTATCTGGGTGTTTTTGTTACTTTTTTTTTTATTATTATTTTATTTGCTCTTGCTTGCTTTGTGTGACGTCTTCTTGATTTTATTGTCTTTTTGCGTTTATTTTTTTTGACATTTAGTGTTCCGATTCTGTAGGTATTGACATTGTACTTTGCCATTGTGTGGTCTTGTTTCCGTCCCTGAGAATCCTGTTTCCTTTTTCGTCTTTTTTTGCTTCGTTTCTCAAAGCAGCTTGTAAATGTGTGGTTTTCAAAAGTATTATTATATTTTACACGTCACAAGTTTGGAGGAAGAGCACGGCTATGATTGCTAAAAATATGAACACATATGCACGGCCATATCCACTCCAACAACCTCTTCATACCTGCAGCAATTACGACATCTACAATATTCTTGTATAGCCACATCATATGCTATAAGTTTAATTCACACTGAATAAGAATGGTGCCTGGCCTTAATTGTTGCCTCTTTCCTAACCTGGTAGGATGCACAAACGAGAACACCTTTATAAACCATTTTTCAGTCTTATACCTCCACATTTATACCTGGATAAAGCTTACTCTAAGTCTAAGTGAAAAAATAAAAAGCACATCTTCATTCTTTTGTAGTCTTGCATCGCTGTGGGTAGATACAACACCCTCAAGCAACAACTATTGAATCACAGCACCGTAAGAGAAACAGAAAAGAGGCAAGAGAAACACAATTATTGTGATCAGCCATTTTCCCCATCGTGCCGACCAATCTTGGCAGCAGAGTATTTGAATGATGCGAGGCCACCTGCCACGCTGTGAGGTGTGCTTAGACACCGGAACGATGTTGCAAGCCAGATGTAATTTGCTTAATGTTGTGTAGATATTGCAACCATAATAATAGAATATCACATTGCGGGTTCCCGCTAATGCAGCTCAGGACTGGGGGAGAAGATGCCAGGAGGGGAAAGTGAAATGGTGAATGGTAGAATGTACGCTTGGAAGAATAAGAGAGAGGATGTTTGCAATAAATCAAGACTGGAAGCTAAAACCGTTGCAGTGCGGCTCATTGCACAAAGGCAAAAAATAAATGCAGCGTGTGTAAAACTGCAACACAGTTTCTACACCACGCAGATCATGCAGCTGGGTCCTCAGTTAAACTGGTCCAGAAGAGGAATGACATCACACTTTACTGGTGACACCAGCTGCTGCATAGTGGCAGACATTGGACTGGGACAATGATTGGGATTTAGACAAAAACACGGCTAAAACAACACTATTACCAGAATTTTTTTTCTTCTTCCCTTTTCTAAATCTAATTACTCTGAAAAAGTACAAATGAAAGTTCTCAGTGTTTTAACTTTCTAACTCTCCCCCATCCTTTCTTGTCATCTCTTGAACAAACAAAGGCTGGGAGAAGCCAGAGGAGAAAATGGATTTCCAAACATGGTAATGTATCTCTTCTTCTTCACTGCCTTTTTTGTATTTACTTTTAATTTGTATCGATCCCTTGCCTGCACCTCAATTTTGCTGATGTCACAAAAGGTGAGGGAGCATTACACTGTACAATACTTTTTTTCCTCTTTCCTTATCGGAGAGGAAATGAAAAGCAAATGACACTTTTGTCCAGGACGTGAGATCGTCCAAGCAGAAGGGCTTTGGAACGCAGGGTGAAATTGAAAAGGTTGCAGGTTCACATCCCTGGACAATGACAGCCCCCTCCTGCCTCCACTCCAGCAGCTCACAGGAGATTAGAAGAGCAAGAGAGATAAGGAGCAGTATTGGCTAAATGTTTTTTCTTCCTGAGCTGGGCTGATCGAAAAAGCTGAAGTGCTCCAGTTAGCCAAAAGACAGACAAATAGACAGAGACTGACTGGCAGATCAAGGACACAAAGTGAATCATTCAGAATTGGCATGGACTTGATCATTCTGCGTGAACTGGTGTGCTGGTTTCAAGATAAAAACGCTGGCTACACAAGATCAATAATAAAGCAGCATAGCAGCAAAGTGCAGATTTTTAAAAAATCACATATTGTGATTATCGAGTATGACTGCATGGCTACTGCCATACTACTATGTTTGCATATAAAGTATTTGAATAAAATGAATCTACGTCCAGAAGTTTTAATCTGTACATCACATGACCATACACCGGACACATGTTGGTGTAAAACAGGAAGTCGATTCTCTTCCCTGCAGAGTATTCCTGATTATAAACAACAACAACAACAACTAAACGTAAGAACAGTGATTTCTTTTTTATCTTTTATCAGATCAGCAGATATCCAGCTGCGGCTTGTGGCCACACCACGCCCCCCACTCACACTGTGGCCCCTGACAGTTAGGGTTCAAGATTAGGGATTAGTGATTAGGGTTGGAGGGCGTGCCGTGAAGTGGAGCATGCCGTGAGAGGCAGATGTGCTGTGTGAGACCCTTCCACATGTAGACTATTCTAAAATGCAGCCCTGGAGTTTTCAAACAAATATGGTGTCAGCAGCATTTTTTAAACTTGTTCCTATTTAAGGATTTCAAATGTCAAATGAAAACGGAGTGGTGTGCATGTAATCTAATATTTATGTTCCAAGATTTGACTTTACTTGACCCCGTTTTATGCGTGTGTACAGTACATACTTGCTACACACAAACACGCACGCACACACACACACACTCCGTGCAACTTCTTTGTGCTTTTCATGACCCACATAAAATATGATAATGCATGCAGACAGTCTGCAAAATAGGTGAGGCTTTAGGGAGATGATAAAGGACCACAGTGCAGCGAAGGCCACCACACACTGCTACTTAGCCGACATCCTGCTGCTCCCCCGAGATACACACCGTCCTCCTCACTCAGAGCGCGGGCCATTCAGCCCTCAATTTAAAAGCTAAATCAGCCACTATCATTGTTGCATCTGTAATCCAGCGAATATAAATGTCCTCAAGAAATATTTTCAATCATCTATTTTTCCTTATCGGAGTGGCTTAATATTGTGCAAGAAATATTTTTCCGTTTAGTGAAGACGAGATACAAAAAAACACAACCAACTATTTTCATTGCAAACAGTACATTATAATGATGTATTTATTGGAATGATTTAAAATAAAGCTGTCGAGCGCACATGCTATAAATCTGCCTTTCCGCGGCCGGCGATAGTCTCACGGTACATCGCCGCACTTCCTCTCTATATAACAGAGGAAAAACGTCCCCACATCTCGTTTCACACAAGCAACCAGTCAGTTTTATAAAGTGCTCAGAGAGAAAGAGAGAGGTAGGAAATGAGTGAAACGGAGAACAGGTTGACTATTTTACCGTATACATTATTATTTGCCTTAAAAGAGAATTATTAAAGTTCAGCATTTGGTAAAAAAATCTGTCAGGTGGTCTGTCAGTGATGTACTCTCTTCTCTCCCGAGTCTCCTGTGGGTCTAGACCCACCCGATGTTTGAATTAGCTGCTTTAAATGACACGGCCGCCTCAGAGAGACGCCCACAGGCTCTGCTCTCCCAAGGTTTTCAAAAGCCCAGCAACCAGGTTGCTGTCGGCTGTCAGGGAGGAGATGGGACCATGCGGCTGCGAGATAACCTGTAGGGGACAGAGCCCAGAGTCATATGCCTCTTTGACAGGCTTATTAACGGGAAACCGCCAAGGAATGAAACCCTATCAGCAAAGGGATCAGGGGAGACGAAACCTTCCCTTATCATCAGGACACCAGGGATTAAAGCCTGCCCTGCTCTGATAAATTAATTATTCTCTCTTATCTGTCATGTTTAAAGACTGTCAGACAAACCCACCTAGAGCCACAGAGCGGAGCTACCTATGCTTTGATGAAAGAAAGACGAACATGAGGGAATCAGACTATGCTGCGGTTATGTACAGTATGTGGAAAAAACAAAGACGGGCCGTTTTAGGCAAACACCTTTCTATTTATAAAGAATGTCAACTGCATTGTAAGGAGACTAATGGAAAAGTGTATGCATCTCATTTGACCTCTGATTATGATAATTAAACAACTCACCATAGGATAAGGGGGGATAAGGGGACCCACCTGTTTGTTTCATGTCGACACTGTTTAATCAGACACACACAGTTTGAATGGATTAAACTTATCAAGAAAAAAAGCTGTTTTCTTCCATGTTTCACCACAAAGGAAATGTTGTTGAGCTAGTATAATTAAAATTCTTACAATACCAAATAACTTTGTGTAAATTGGGTCACTCATATCGAATAACCCACAGGCAATTATAGCTCGACTTTGCACTTCCTGTACATCTTCTAGCCTGCACCTTTACTCTTCTGCTTCAGTCTATTCAGCTGTTATCAAAAAGCTCTAAGAAATCCAAATGTAAGCTTTCCACGTTGCACCAAACAGGAGAACAACAAATTTAACAACTACATGCCTAAAACAATGGAGCATCTTGCATTTAATGCGTCATGTGCTTGAGTATAAAAATGCAAACAAGGTGTCAGAGGTGCTGCTTGCCAACAGGCAAGGGCCCCAGGGCAGAAGGGGGCCCCTTTGTGCTGACCAACATTGAATCACTACAGCATTGACAATGCAAGACAAAAAAAAGCAAGACAATTTATGTTTGTATTGAATCAAAAAAAAAAGTCTCAAAAATATTGTTAAGGATTCTCTAACCTTCTCATTGCGTATAGAAATCGTTACCAAACATGACCAAAAAAAAAGAGGATCGTCTTGATTTGACAAACCTCACCGAAGGAAAACAAGCACCACATAACATCTGTCAGTGCACTCCAAGTCAGTGAAATACATATCCATTTATTTCCAGGCAACAACGTCTTCCATCGCTCCACTGGAAGAAATCATTGTGTCCAACAACGCGGTGAAATTATTTGTATCTCTGTCCTTTTGCAAGGACAAAGACATAACGTCTGCACAAATCTATTGCAACATGGCACTTACAGTACTTCAGACAGACATAAAGAAAGGAGAAGAAGAAGAAGACGAAGAAAAAGGGTAGACAAGGAAGTCAGGAAAGACGGGAGTACATTTAAGATTGAAAGCGAGGGCAGTTGCTAATTTACAGTCTGTTGACAGAACAGTTCTGTCACCCTTTACTTTCCTCCACGCTGTTTCCCATCATCACTGGTTATTATTGCATGTGGAGGTTAATGCAGGTGTGCTGCAGGTATCCCTCACACCATGTGTGCTCCTGAATATAGATAATCCTGAAGATAACTTTAAAGATTAAAGGAATTTGCAGCACGTAACACATTTTAATCTCATGCCTTCATCTGGGTGTGGAACAACAAGTCACCTGTAAGTGCCTTGGCTTGGATTATTATTTTAATTTATGTATTTATATATACAAAAACCTTTAGCGTTAAGAGTCAGTGTTTTTATTTTAAATACTGGGTTGGGATCTTGTGACTGCAGGCGAAACGTCATTCTGCAAGGTCTATGTTTTGCCTGATAATTATCAAATTATTATAATTACACTTAATGTGTAACCCTTCCAAAACAAGTGAAATTGCAAAATAAACAGTGATATGATTTGGGGGTGGACGTGTTGAGGTCGCACTCTCTAACCCTCTAGAATGTAGATTTTATGTTTTAAATAAAATAAAATGTAGAGTATGAAATATACAATTTACTGTACTGTTTTCATACGAGGGAACTGTTGCCAGATGTTCTAACCCTTCACACCAGCATAAATCATTCAAAAGCAAATATCATTCTCAATCCTCTGAACACAATTTTTGTTCAAACTAAATGCAGACACGTGCGCTGTCTGAGTCATAACCTGCCCTTTATTGCCCTTGAAGAAGCTGCTTGAAGTCTGTCAGCAGTGCTCACCTCGGGCTCGACTGGGGCAGAGAAGCAGCAGTGAACCTGGAGGGTGACTGACAGGCCACACGACTCAGGGGCTCCACCAGTCCCTCTGCAATAATAGCAAAATGCAGGGAATATTAATGTCCTTTATATTTTATTAATTCTGAATTCATGGGATATCAGTTTGGTGCTTTATGAAAAGAGAACATCAATCCCGCGGAGGTAATGAGTGCTGGAGCAATTTTTTGGGGTTGAGTGCGGAATAGGTAGTGGAGAAAACTAATATTTGTCTCTTTGCTGTTGGGCATTTTCAGTTAAATGACAATGCCACCGGGAAGAAACACTGCACACTAACTTTTGCCGAGGTGTTTCATCTAACTCAAAGCGACAACCCGCCATCATGCCGTGTGTCTGCACATGATTGCAAGTCTCTCCACATGGACGTGTATGTGGATGTCTGTGTGTGCGTACATGCCTGCCTGCCTTTTTCTGAATGTGTGTGTGCATATTTGCCTGACTGAAGCGTCTGTGTGTGTGTGGGGGCTTTGTTCTCAAAGCCTGTCACTTATTTTAAACCGTCAAATTGACACGACAGCACGCTGCATTAGGAGTGACACGTAGTTTCGGCAAAAGTATGCACATGGAGCAGTGAGAAAATGCCGTCAAGGTCAACACAAATAAAACGGGGACATCACGTGTCAGAGTATTACAAAGTCAAGGCGTTTCCAGACCAGCAGGCAGCAAGATCCCATTATGTCAAAGTAAAGGTTTGATGAATAACAAAAGGAGCAGTCATTGTTCGCATCTCAATGGAACAAAAGCTGATTATGAGAGTGATGTGTTCACGCTGTTGCTTGATTTAAGGAAAAAAAAACAAACAAAACAATCAAATAAATAACTCTCAGGCCAAATTTTAAAACCTCTACTCTGGTGTCTCCATCAGCATGTGAACAGGTGGCTGTCTGTGTGTTATTGTTGAAGAACTGGGCAGTAGATGATGTGAACAGATGGATGACAATGACCATTCACCACTACCATTGACTGTCATTATTTTATATTCAGTATTTCAGCACGGCTTACTTTTACATATGGTCTACAGAACCCTAATTACTTGATAGATGTGTAATATTCTCTGGGGCAGTACATTGTTCTCAAATGGGTGCGAAAGACAGTTTAATAGTTTCTGGCTACAGCCGCTGTTGCCATTTCAAAGTGGTCATTATGTCTAATCATAAAACATCTGGAACATATCTGAATCCGCCAGTAGGGGTCCAATCTCTCGGACTTCTTTCTCTGTGTTTATTTGAATGACTTCAGGCTGCAAACCCGAATGCTTGAGACTATTCAAAGTGATAAATGCTTTGTTTTGTTTTTTTTTTGTTAATGAAAGTTCCATCTCCATTTCCTCAGTAATAATAAATCACATTTTGGAGATGATGACACATGCTTATTCACAGTCTGCATGAGTCAGCAGCTGTACCTCACTCATCCTCGCTAATTGCAATGAAACACTCGTGTACGCGTGTATTTAAACACAATTTACAAGTCTCTCTCACCACTCACTTCTACAAGTGAAATATTTGAATACATTCAAAAGTATTTGTCACACACGGACATGGACACTTCAGGGTAACAGGAGCACAGAGCGTGGAAATAACGCTGCAATGATTACGACGCTTCTCAAAAGGTCACCGTGATATCGGGATTTCAGCCTTTGTCATCTAAGTGCACTCAGAAACTCTCCAGTATGTTCGCAAGACAAAATGGAGCTAGCTCCTTTAGCTCGGATTAGCTCATTACGGCAACAACACATTAAACCACGGGACTCCATCTGCGTTGAAGAACGGCAGTTTATTCACAGCACTGCAGGGTGATACGCAGCCTCTCTTATTATTATCATTATTATTATTATTACAGCTCTCGCAATAAGAGGGATAACTCAAAATATGCAGGGTGATATTGTCTCAGTAAGAAGAAACATTCACACAAAGCAAGCCGATCCACTTTTCTATGTTGATAAGAGCAATGTAGTGGCCGTTTGTACCACAGTCCAAGTTCCTACGACAGGTCACTTCATTTGCAGCGGTTTTGTTTCTGACTCGTGTCCAGTTATTTATTTACTGTTGAGAATCCCAGTGTTACTCACAAGTATCAGGAGGCAGATAAACGTTGGCGACAGTTTATTGAAGACAAACAACAAAAACCCTGAACTGTCGTAAAAGCTCAAAATACAACATGTTTTTATCCAACACAAACCAGTTTCAAATGAACCATAAACTTGAGTATATTAACGACGTATTACATATACTACACTAGCCTACATATGATAAAAACACTAACATTTAGCGCTACAAAATGCCTTTGAGTGGCTCTCACAAGCATTAAAATGAGAAAAAAAATAATGGGACAAAAAGAAATCAAGGGACATTTAGAATGTGCGATTAATTGCAATGAAATATTTTAATCATTTGACAGCACTAAAGAAAACCCAAATGTCTATGCTTTTTGGTGAAACGCAAACACTGTAACTGATAAATGAGACATAAGGAGGTACAGACGACATACTGTAACTGGGGCAGGGCATGGCTAAGCGGGAAAGGAACTTGGCTTCTAACTGGAGGGTTGCCGGTTTGAATGCCCGCCAGGTCAAGAGCTGGGATACCCCTGAGGAGCAAGGTACCCAATCCCCATTGCTCCCCATTGTTAACTGGACACTCTAAATCACGGGATTGAACCATTGAAACATCCATCCATCTTCTACTGCTTTATCCTCCACATGAGGGTCGCGTTGGGCGCTGTGCCAATCTCAGCTAACGTAGGGCGATAGGCGGGGTCACAACCACCCACTCTCACACCTATTTTCAATTTACAGTGTCCAGTTTACCTAATCCCCTTATTGCATTGCTTTTAGACAGCGGGAGGAAGCCGGAGAACCGGGGAGAACGTGCAAACTCCATGCAGAAAGACCCTGGTTCCCACTGGGTTGCAAACCTGGGTCTTCTTGCTGCAAAGGCAAGAGTGCTAACCACTACACCAACCGTGTGGTCCCCATTGAAACATATATTCTTTTAATAAACTTACATAACGATGTAACGTGATACTGATCTGTGTTTTGATTTTGCTGGCGTGGCAGCAATACACTCCGGTACCTAATAAATGAATCTTCGATTAAAAACCTGTAACCTTAGCATTGAAAACACCTTGGTGTTAGGCCAGACCCTTAATTCTCCATCAGATATTTATTAGGGTGAGTCAGTTTGAGCCAGGGAATAGGTCAAATGGGCAAAACCGCATGGTGAATAATTTAAGATTCTATTAACATTTAAATTTGACATTGATTTGACACAGTTAGGTCTCTGCTAAGTGACAAGAAATAACAAGACTATGGAGGAAAAGAAGCTGTGCAATGGTAATTGTCCAGATGGCTGTTTCTTGTAATAATTTGAGTCTGATAGTTTCCCACAGATCTATTTAGTACCTGTGCAGATATTGTTGGGAAAAGGGTTCTGTCGGGGTTGTTTGTCTCTCTTCCTTGGCTACAGCCCTCATGGGCTCGCCAGAAATATCCTGTTAGAGGGGTAAAATAAGAGTGACACTAAGCCAAACCGGGTGTGCGTGCGAGTGTATGTGTGTGCTCATGTGAGAGATCACAAATCAATACTTTGGGGTCATCTTCTCAAGACAATCGTAACTTTGTAGATAAAACAGCACAGGCCAGGCAACCTCGTCGCCTTTTAAAGATCGGTTTACACAGAGACACAGACAGGGAGGGGAGACCTTTTAATAGGCCAGACCTGCCACTTGCATTGGGGTCATTGAATTTAGAAAGTTGCATTTACCGGACAGGTACCCGGTTTGCTCAGGACTTTTCCGTTCCTGTAGACGTCTGAATATTCTAATTTAAAACTGTAATACGGTGCCCCAAGTCTGACTGCCACTTTAGCTTGTGTACTTGAGTCGTGATTAAAACAAATTTCAGACGCTGCACTTGTTCGGATTCAGACACTTGCACTGGCATTTACTTTGTAGAAGACAAGAGAGACTTGTTCAAGCAATCGTGCATGTACCCAAACCTAGGCACGGTAAATACACAAACTCTTCAAACATCATGGGTTATTTCAATCTGAGAGAAAACTTTTGAGAAATGTATAAAAGCTAAAACAAAGGTTTCCTTTTTCTAATACCTGCTTCTGTTGTGCTGCTTTAAGTCAGAAAGTAAGAAATCCACAGGCGATTGCAGCTCTATCACCAGTGAGAGGTTTCATCAAAAGTAGATGAAATTACTTTTTCCCGGCTTCTGAACAGTATTACACAATATGTGTCTAACCTGACAACAATATGTTTTTTTTCTGTCAGGGAGCTGAATTGTTGAGGGTTTGGAGAAAGAAGAAAGCAGTTTTTCACAGGCTCACAGTGTGAAAAAGGATTTGTTGATTGAACTGCAATGCATTGGTTAATCGTTTTACTCTTCCACTGTGTTGTGTTTTGTTTGCATTTTTTATTTATTTTAAAGTTAAAACAGGGTTTTAACCTCTTGACTCTAGACTTTTCCTGTTTTATTCTACCCTGTCTTGTATTGTATGTGTTTTATCTGGATCTTTTGTGTTATTTCAAAGTTAAAACAGCATTTTTACTTTTTGACTTTAGACTTTTCCTTTTGATTTCACCCTGTGTTGTGTTGTCGTATTTGCATCTTTTATTTTTACATTTTAATTTCCTTTTATTGTGAAACACTTTGAGCTGCAATCCTTTTATGTAAGGTGCTATACAAATAAAGTTTCTAATTATTGTTATTAGCTAATTCCACTTGCAGTTTGTTTCACAGAACTTCATGCCTCAATTTGGAGTTGAAAATATTATTTAAGAAAAATTTAAATTAAATTAGTTTGTTAAGTTCATACGTGAATCAAGCTGCATAACATTATTCATTTTTTACTTTAGAGCTGCAGCTAACGATTGTATTCATAATGGATCAATCTGTCGAGTATTTTCTCGATTAATTGTTTGGTACATTAAATGTAGACAAATATTGATCAGTGTATGTCAAACCTGGAAATGATGTTCTCAAATGTCTTGCTTCGTCCACAAAATGAAAATTATTCTTTGTTATATGGAACAAAGAAACCAGAAAATGTTCACATTTAAGAAGCTAAAATGATCACAAATCTTATTTTAATAATGCAAGAAGCCTCAAACCAATAAATCGATTAACAAAATAGTTGACGATTCATTTAGTAATCGATTAATAATCGATTATTCAAGTAATTGTTTCAGCCCTACTTTACCCAGTGACCTGGGTTATAAAAGCGGACTTTTTTTTCCTTACTACTACAAAAACAAATTGAACTTAATTATAAGAACTAATATCAAATTAAAATAAATGTGTCTTGTTTGTCGAGTAGTATCTCAGTGTGAAAATAAATCATTGCCATTTTTTTTGTCAGAAGAGCTGTAATTAAACCAGTGTGACAAAGATTTGTTAATAAAGTAAAATAATAGTGACAATTCAAACTGGGTCTTTATCTCAGGTGTGTGCTGCATGTTGAGCATTTAACACAGTTCTTGAATTTTAATCGACAGGCTGAGTTGTAATGTTTGAATATGAAGATATGAAAGTATTAATATCCCAAAAGAGTTACTTCATTTAGCAATGGATCATAAAGTTGTTGATTCTTACGAGATAATTTATTAATTTAAAAGAATATTTCTGGGAACTCATGAGCACATAATAAGTTTTGTTCTGGGAAAGTATTATCATAAAGTAATATTTCTTCCTCCGTCAGTCTCACAGTTGTGTGTCTTTAATGAGTTGTTGGCAAAAAAGGGTCAACATTCAAGTTTAAACTTTGAGCTTAACTGCTTGAGCTGAAGTTTTAGCATTTCACATTACGAGTCAGTATTGGAAAAGTGTTTCGCGGCGTGCACTCAGGGTTATTGCCTTTTGCAGTACGAGTTGGCAGGAGTGGGTTTATTCTGAACAGACACCGATATGTGTGTGTGTGATTTATGCCTTAAAATGCTTCATTGTTACAAACAGTGACAGACCCGTACATCTCCTAATTATCCTCACTCTAGTTTATCTAAAAGTCATTAAGTACAAGAACCTGACCAATGTATTGTTCGTCTAATATTTATGTCATTAAAACTTTGATTTTATAGAACACACACACATAATGATTTGCATTGCATTTATTATAATACATTTATGAACAGTACAAAGCTTATGTAAATAAATGTATTTAAAATGTGTCGTTAAACTGTAAAATTAATAAAATTTAATTTCGGGAGATATTACATCTTAGTGACCACTGCGGAGAGGAACATTCCCTGCGGGAAGGGCAATGACAAGACACACACACACACACACACACACACACACACACACACACACACACACACAGCTTCATGTTCCACTGTCCACTTTCACACTCTGTAATCGCTAACAGAGTAATCAACAAAGAAAATAGTCATTAGCTGCAACCATAGTTACAAGCATGGTCCTTTGGTGCAGATGGTGCTGACATGTTGCAGTAATTATATTTGATTCTGCAGTAGTATCTTGGCAGGGTCACGTAGCATGCTAAGACTGACACAATCACACCAAGGACCATAGTGGCCAGGCAAAGCTAATTATAGTGAATCTCACACACACAACATAGAAAGAGCTAGGCTGGAATACCTCGATCCTGCTAAGGTGGGTCCCCGTTGGCACTCAGCAGCTGTCATTTACCATCAACTCCAGCTGTGTTAATTCCATATAAACCTCTTACTGCAGCAGCTCATAAAGTCTCCTGAGCATAGAGACTGTGATGATCATCCGTCAGGCCTTAAAATGGGCCATGCAACGGATAGGGTTAATCACACACAGTGCCAAGATAGCTGTTGTCATAGATACTGTGTGTCCCTACAGCACAAGGGTGACTTTGCGCATAGCGTTGAACTCCATAGCAAACAAAATAGAATGTCCAGCCTGTGGTAGTAACCCCATCAGTATTTAATTTTAAAAAAGCAGTACAATAGCACTTATCTAGGTCATGTGATTGCATTCCTGCAAAAAAATTAACTTCTATGAGCCAGTTCACATCATAGCCCCCAACTTTCATGCTTGTCTTTAACGAGATATAAGAATGAGAGAGAGAGAGAGAGGTATGCATGTGAAGACCTATATTATATTGGAGTGATAAAATGTCAAGGCTTCTGTGCATTTAATTCATCAAGCAAACCCCCATAACACCCTCGACCCAAGACAACGTGATGACTATGACTTATTACAAAATGCCTGGAAATTGCACATACATACATACATACATACATCCATCAGAGATGAGACGAGAGTGTAAGTCACTTTTTTGGCACCAAACCATCATATAGCCAACATGTGTTAACGAGACAATATGTGCAATGCTGTGAAACGTCAAGTAGGAGTACATGACGAGGTGACAACCAAATAAAATCCCACTTTTCCCTGTCACATTTACAGCGTGCACTGTATGTGCCGTCATCTCGCAGATGGAAGCCACTTCACGACCAGAAACAATGCCGTCTGCAGGTTTTCAAAAATAGTTACATATGCAATATCTAGAGAGAGAGCGCGGTGGATGATGCTACGGGTGTGGAGACCACAGGGAGCACGTAAAGCGGTAAATATCAATGCGCCATGGTGAGAGAGTATTCTGCCTTTTGAATTAGATTTGTCAATTCAAATATTACAATCACTTAGTCAGAGCAAGCAAGCCGCAGCAAAACGCAACAAAGATGGATGGCCAGATGCACTGTGTAGCTGCATCTATATGCAAAAATATCAGAAGCATACGGCGCTCCATACACGACATGGGGCAAAAAAAAGTGTGATCCGTGGCCACAAAATACACATTTTTGGCCACAAAATACTAATTAGTTCCCATAAAATAGGTACAAGTGCGCATGAAATACTAATTTGGGGCAAAAACATACTAATTTGTGCATGGAATTAATATTATTAATAACATTCTCATAAATTACCTGGAGAGCTGTACAAGTAAAGCGAGCAAAGAGGGCTGAAGCTTCGGGATGGACAGAGATGGTGTGATTGAGTTTTATTTTAGCTTGGGAATGAGTTACAAAGATATTCTCCAAAGCCTGGCATTGCAAGTGTCGTGCCGAGGTAGTTATCTCCGACAGGAGGGTTAGGGTTATTAAGCATCTCTGTATGAATACAGCTTTTATTATGTTCCTTTCCATGAAACAAACTCTTAATTGGAAATCTTTAACAGTTAAAAAAGAGAAGAATAATCATTACACATGTATTTCCAGTCAAATTACCAATGGCTGTACAAGTACGGGAGCATGTGTTGCACGCTCCCTTTACCTGAGCTGTCTTTTGGCTAGGTGACAGGGCAGGGTATCTGTAATCACCATCTCAGCAAAGTTCAGACAGACTATTACACCCAGCACACACACACACACACACACACACCTATTCTATAATCACTATGGCTGGTCAGACATCCCTCATCATTACTCCAGGGGACAAAAGATAAAAAAAAGAAAAATCCCACCAATACACCATTACTCCCCGCTCGAGTAGATGGCTAATGGTAGAAGTATGGTTCCTTCCCTCTTTTGCACAGGGTTGGAAACCCACATTGCACTGCATCACTGTTAGTTATCTGTAGAAGCCCTACAACCTGCCCTGAGGATGAATAATTTTGTATATGAGGAAGTGGAAATGATCTCTGAATTGTAGTAAGGCCAACAACATTTTGTCACCGTAGAGACACTTGGACAAGCAGGTGAGACGAGTGAAAGGTGGTGGTGGGGGTGGGGGGTCAAATCTGTGACAGAAAATAAACTAGAAGCAGGATGGAAGGGCAGGGAGGGATGAAGGGTTCAAGAATGGATGGAGGTTTGTGCTAATGACATGGTCAGAAGTATACACAGTGGTGCTCAGATGTGATTAAGGCAATGATATGATGGCTGGTGTCAGTGCTGAGCTTAATGACTAATGCAATGAGATGGAATTGGAAGAGACAGTGGTGTCAGGCTGAAGTGGAATAATGCCTGGAGCCTCTGCTGCAGCAGACACATGGAACTGCCACAATGAGCAGCCTCATAAGCACAAATCATTATAGTAGACTTAGACACGCATAATTAGCCTTTCAGCAGTACAGCACAAAACTGAAACTCAGTGCTTTTGACATTCTGTCAGGCAAACGATAAATTACCAGAAAAAAAATACGATTATTATTTTCCTGAATTGTCACAAATCAGTGCCTATACTCTAAATAGATGCACACTAAAAAAATATAAATAAATAAAAGAAGTGTTTCAACAATAGTGCATTGATTTGGTGGAAAAATGAGGAACCAGTATTCATGTACATGAGACATTCATGACATTGTGAACTCAAGCATTCGCCATGGTAACAATGAACAGCTACCTTTTTTTTTTTAAAGTCCCCAAAATATAATACCACCGAGACAAATCTCCTTTCTTAAACTGTGTACAAGCGATTAGATTGGATTTGTGTCCAGTCATAACCTACTGTAGTGTATGGGCTGCGTGAGTAATGACGCACAGCTTTGATTGAATTACAGAGAAAATGGAGGTGCATCATCCTGCCCTACAAACAATCGGCCCGTCAAGTCGAGGCACACAACAAGAAAAACTTGGTGATGGAGAAGACATACAGTGTATTGCAATGTTCTACGTTGTAGGCGCAGTCGGCTTCACTGTGCAGTGAGGAGTGTTTTCTGGAAAGGACTAAGTGGTGGGAACTTGTCTTGACTACATTCTTCCCGCACTTGTCACCGTGTGTCACATTGAGAGTGATGCAAAAACAATTTGAAATCCATTTTGAGCAGCCAGAGCGGTCACACTGAGATGCGTCGGTGGAAATCTGATTTAAATCTCATTTGTAACCACATTCAAAAGAGATTTGTCTCAGAAAAAAACAAACAAACAAAAAACCCCTCTGTTTTATGTTATTTATTTATGTAGTTAGTACGTTACTCTTCTGTCCAGACTTTTTAAAACCAATCTGGATCAAATCTGGACATGCAAAAATAAATAGATTTCTGTGCAGAACAAGGTATGAGACTAAAGCAAAGGAATACTTCACCGATTTGTATTTAGCTTTGTATTACTAGAATAGGGTTAGTATCTCAGTACCTCAGTTTCCCCTGAGTTGAGAAAAAAATACCTTTGTTATGTGCTCACCAGTGACACTTGCTCCTGTTAGTGTAACTGTTAGTTAATTTAAGTTAATCACAACAAAATGTGATATTTTTCCATTGAGAGTGTAACATTTCCTAATGGTTTATTGGCAGAAATAGAATATACAACTCATGCGTATGTCTATGGACTAATAATAATTGCTTTAAAATAAAAATTGTTGGGTTTTTTTAGCCTTGGAATAAGGCTTTTATATGTGTTTTATGTAAGGGGATTCCTTTAAGTAGGCCACTATCTTGCACCATCACCGATCTATAGCAGCCCAAACAGACTCACATTTCTTGTTGTGAAATGGAAAGTGAATGCCCAGCTGAGGAATAGCTCCACCCACATAAACTTGATGCATATACCAACAAACCCAGCAGGAAACAGGAGAAAGAGTGGGAAACTGAAAGAGTCGAGCGAGCTGTGAAGGTGTGAGTGTTTATAGCCTTTCTGGTATGTGAAAGGCTCCATGACAAGCTTTGGTGGACCTTGGAGAAAGGGAACAGATGCATATCTCAGACAAAAAAGAAGTTTAAAAAAAAAAAATCTGCTCTATCACCATGGCCAGGGACATGGCCCCATTCCACTTTACTGCTGCTTGGCCTTTCAGGAAACAGAATTGCTTGCCATTGCATATCTCCAATAATATCTCTCTGCATACATAAAAGGAAGAATAGTGAGGCTCACAGGAAAGCGTGGTTTGTTTATGGTTGCAATATAGATTTTATACTGCTCCCTGGAAAAGGGAATTATGTCTTAAATTACAAAGATGTCTCTGTAAGATGTCAGCTGCATGAGTTAAAGGGGCCTGGCGGCTAGCGTGGCTGTTTGGCTGCGGGGGACACTGGGGAGCTGAAAGCTCCAGAATGGGGCACAGCAGACACAGCTGACCTATAGAACGCAGAGTCAGCTCAAAACAACAAAGTTACTAAAACCGCCCCCCGGATGAAACAATGGCCCGGATGAGTCCAATGTGAGTAGGAAAAAAATAAAACAGACTTTCCACACATTATATGCACAAAAACGCACATTTTTGTTCGAGTAAAGGACAGTGAGCCAAGTGGAAATCTAACCTGAAAGCACTAATAAAAGGCATTAATCACAAAGACATCATTCTGGTGTCTCTCCACAGTCATCAGTGTCTCAAAAATTGAACATCTGAGGCTTCCGTATACTCTTTATTTATTTATTTATTATTTGTTTGTTTATGTGTGCATCAGTGGAAATTTGTACATTTTAAATATTTTTTATTCAGCCCATGTTAAGCATTCTGTAACTGGTGATTTTCTAATATTAAAAAAAAAAAAAGAAAACCTTTATTATAACTTAATAAGTAATATAAACTGTAAGATGCTATTCCATTATTAAAATCAACACATTTGAAATGTTACACCGCATTCATGGACATAAATGAGTAATGGTTTCCCCTGAATTTAATTATTCATGTTTCAACTTGCGGACGTTCTCTCAAATAAATATTTTGACCTTACAAATGAATTCCCTCAATTATTAATTAATCCTATTTATAGCGGAACTATGCATGATTTTTACCCTAATTTAACAGCTTCGGAGTCATTTTGATGGTTAAACGGCTTGTTGCCCCCCTGCCGTCTATTAGCAGAAAATCAGTCTTGCAGGATCAGGGCCACCGACCCCGAGTCCTCAGAATCAGGAGGTCTTGCAAAGTGTCGGGTCTCGCGAGAGCATGGCACTACACACACACACACACACACACACACTGTAGCCAGGTACCCGCTATACATTCAAAGCAGCGATAGCATTATTTTAGACGTTCATCAGGGTCGATATAAAAAAGAAGCAGATAAAAACCATTGTCAGAGGAAGCTAAAATGACGGTCTGATCGAACAAGGGACCACAGTGTTTACAGTGGTGTCGGAAAAAATATTTTCTCTGAAACTGTAGGGGGAGATAGACAAAGGCAAAAAAAAAAAAGCAACCAGACTTGCCAAGTTCTGCTTTAATCTATTAATGTTAAACTAGCAGTAAGAGATTACAGAGTGTGGAAACTATTTTTGGATAAGTTAAGAGGGAGCACTTCACTCTTCAATTCTGTTCAGTTCTCTATATAATGCCCTAAAGCCAAATTAAGTACTGACGCCAAAAATGGCTGTGTATTAGTGATGTGTTACACACAGTACTGGCAGCTACATGTAGCCTAGCAGAGTAAAGAAAAAAAACACAGTGTTGTAAGAGAATAAATATCCTACAGATTAAGTAGTAAGATACAGTCATGTGCTACTTCTGCTTGTGTCCTCTCTCAAAAGCCTTATCTTATCGCATTACACTGCCAGGGTCTGGATCATAAGACAGTAGAACATTTATCACGCACGCAGCCCATTTATAAAATGACATTCCTAACTGGCCTGCTTCCAGCGATGAGAACAGAGCACTGGCTTCACAGGATCTACGGTGAAAAAGGCAAAGTGAGGGTCAAGAGGTGAGAAGTATCCTTCTAAAAGCTCTGGATCCTAGCTTTAATGTTAGAGAACGATCCTCTTGAGCAAGTTCCCCAAGAATTGTGTTCAATAATCCAATTACGTCCACGACTCAGAGCACGGTCATGTCCCTCTGCTACACAAGACGCTGCATCAAATTCTGATGAAATCGTGGAGTCATTCAAATGCACACGGTGTGCCATTTACAGAGACAGTCAAGTGTATTGTAATGATGATAATAATATCGTTATGCAAGGTGAGCGAATAGAGAAGTGTGAATATCTAACAGCTGAGTGAATTCATATTTTCATCCCCTGCCGACGGAGCAGCAGAATGTCAAATCAAGTGGACAGAGGTGGAGAATATAGAGCATGACATATTTTATGTAAGCGATAAAGACGACGTATACAGAAAACAGTAGTCACAGTACAGGAAGAGGTGATACTGTAGGTGTGAGAAGAGGGGGGGAAGGTCTCTCATTAGGATCATTAAATGTGTGTGACAGCTCAACAACAGTGCTAAAGAAGTGACAAAGGGTGACCTGGTGTCATCTTTCGATTGAGATTAATAACTCACAGGACATTTAGAATCTATCTATCTAGCTATATATACATACTGTACAGTATACACTCACACATATAGGGCTGAGGAATGCAGAACCAGTGATGTTAGAAGCCCCAGTGGGTCATGTCCTTCATCTCAAGGTCCAGAGAGTGACAATGTGACAATGACATTAACAAGCCAACTTAGATCCACAACAACCTCCTGACAGCCTCATTACAGCACATATGGTTTAAATCACAGCCCAAGGACGTAGATTTCTGCCTTCTTATTTTTTTGGTAACCCATCTCCAGTGTCCCCAAAAGGTTCAAATGGCTCTGTAGAGTTCAGGATCCAGTTCAAAATGATACAAGGAGGATGCGATAAACAAACTCTCCAAACTTTGTAATTACTGAAGACAATTAGCTCTACATTTTCCCCAGGAGGGTCTATATAGGACAAATGACAGCAGGCCACCACTTTCCTCACTCATCTTGTTGGCCAGGACAACCCCGGTCATTGATGTGAACAGTTGTTTCCTCTAGACCAGCAAAGAACGGGTACGGCCACATATTAGGAGTATCCTAGTTCTAATTTATCTCAGCTATTCAAACAACACAAGATCGACTCAAACAGATGTATGTGACAGGCAAGGAGATGGAATAACAAAACTGTGAATAGACTGTGAGTGCAGATGTAGAAGGAAGAGGACAACAGATGCAACAGAGCTCACGCTTTGTCTGCTTCATGCAACACTGAATAACAGAGAGCTCTGGCTCAATTAGTCCTCTAATTAGTGCATTCCAGACTGCGCTATCTGTAGTAACATTATGATTAAGGGAATAAAGAGAACGTGTTATCCAGCATCAGTCTTCAGCTGTTCCAAATAAAACTGGTTCCCTATCCGGGATGGTCATACTTCATAGTGAACAGCTCACCTGAGTCAATCCAACTTTTTCTCTCATGAATTTCAATCTTTTTTCACATTACCCCTTTGCTCGGATGCTTGGCCTGCAAGGGTCAGAACATAACACTACGGCGTCAACAGACAGATTTGTGTGTCAGCTGGCATCTGCGAGGCGAAGCGGTGCAATATCGTTCCGTTTGTTGACGTGACGTGGCTGCGCGGTGCGACTCCTGTGGCCTGAGGAGACAGACATAGCCAGGCTATAAAGCCCCCTAGCTGGGTAATAAATCACTTGGATGACAGGAATAGTAGCTGTTACATTATGACACACACACACACACTCACGCAACAACACAACAAGCCGTTACACACTACATTACACAAGCACAATTCCACCTTGCACCTTACAACTGACGTGCCACTGGACACACAGCGGTTACTTTATCATCATTATCATGACAAATGCTTCATCAGTCATCATTCATTATCTTTATGTTTTTAATATATAATAATGTTTCATTTCTTTTGTCAATTAAAAGACAGCCAGCAAGACAGTCCATAAGAAATGAATCAGTCTGACACACCTAATCTTGCAATATGCGGTCGGTGTCATGACTGATATTACAGACAAAACAAATCAATAAGCCAAAGCAATGCATTCACTAAAGATATGTCATCTAATCAAAACTATCAATCCTCTGCATGTCTAGCCAGATCTGTAGTCATTACCAGCCTGTAGTGCCCAGGGCTATTAGTGCTGGAGCTATACCTAGTGAGCTGAGCAGAGTATCGTGAACATTAGAGTGTTTAAACACTCTCAGTGCACCGGGATGAATGAACGGCAGGGATGTGGAGCCAGCAAAGCGTGATGATAGTAATGGCCTATGGTAAATGGCCCAGCTATGGGTAGCAAAGGTTGACTGGTCTGCTCCATGATCCAGAGACCTGCCCATTTCAGGGTGTCTGCCTGGGACCTGGTTGCACTCACTCACTGAGAGGGAGAGCTCCATGGAGGAGACTGAATTTTGAAGTTATGGGACGACTGACACGGCTTTGTCAGAGGAAACCTGCCTTCACTGACTTAGTCCAGAAGTCCTTCCTGGTTTGGCCATAATATGTGGCTGAGGGTATAGAGCCTTGTTAAATATATTTGTGTATTAAATTATCCAAAAACAATTAGACTAATGTTATATATTTTATTTAATAGGGTGCTAACATAGCCAAAAATCTTCCAACACTCTTTAAATCTATATAAATCCTTGCTTCTTTTAAAGATAACATATCATGTCATTGGGGGTTTGTTCTGGGACAAACCCCCAATGCAATGTAAGAGTAAGGAAGGAAATCTTTTGTAATAGTGACAGAAATGTCCCCTAGTGCCCTAACGTCCTCTAATGTCCCCTAGTTAAAAGAGATACTCTGCATTTATGTCACTGAGGCCCCGTAAAGAACCAAACCAAGAGATGCATCAGCATGGAGATTTATGTTTCGTTGTGTTTGTATATTTATATGCTTAGATATTATTTGAATACTTTCCAGCTGCGTTATAAAATAACATATTAATTATTTTTAACAAGTATTGTGTTGCGAATATGAACAATTGAGTGATGGCACATAATCGATGATAGCCAGGTAACATTGCTTGTTTATTTCTCAGTTGCTGATGATGCGCTGTGGAATTGAATGGAATCATGAGACCAGTGAAGATGCGATACATGTATTGTATGTTGTCTCACTTTTTTGGTCATTATTTTCTGTCATTTGACTGTTTGGTCCACTACATACAATATGATATGATAATTTGGCCAGTAATAATCAAATACCAAATTAAAACAGAAGTAATAATGTGAATATTGTCTGGCAGCCCAGTAACTGATATTATCTACTGACTTTACTGTAACAGATTTTTTTTTTGTTTAATCCATTTTCAAATTTCCTCAGTGCTATATGTTGACATGAGTTATGTGCAACTGTGCCGTTACCACAGCAGCATATTTGCTTCCAAGTGAACAGTTTCATGCAGCAAACAAGAAAATAATGGGTGTAAATCAAGCAACGCCTGATCTTCCCTTGAAGCAGTGCCCCTGATCTGAACAAACTCCTGACACTAACCACCGCAGACAAGTGCAGAGAGCTCAGCCTTGCTACTGTTAATGGCCACGAGAACTATTCTGCTGGAGGAGGGAGGGGTCACACATTAGTGACAGTCAAGCTGATCATGTTCTGTGTCACATTAGTTGTAAATTGTAGTTTTTTTTCCAAACAATAGAGTCAGGAAAAGAGAATTATCGGCAATACAATTCTTCAGCAGCATTTGGGGGGGGAAAAAAGCATCATTATTCTCAGGATTACAGCACAAGAGGGGGAAGATTTAAGGAATTCTTTGCATTTTTAATATAGATCTTAAATGTTAATATTAACCGTGACTTGATGTGTGCTATATATAGTATGAGCTATGCCCGTCTTTGGTGATAACAGCCCTCTGCTAGTATGGCGTACAGCACTGACACTAAAGAAGTGAAAGAATGACTGCGGGAAATGACAATAAAAGCATTTTGTTTAAAGCAATAGATTAAAGTGCACATAAAAAAGTAAAACCCGACCAACTAGGTGCCCAAAAAAACATGATACGAGCATGTACTGATATTGATTTCTTAGTATCAACAAAAAATGAAAATATGTCAGTACAATAACTTACTACCACGAACAGTAGTCTACTATTTGACAGCCTAAGTGTCCCCTGACCAAATAAATGTACAGCATAAACCTTCATTTTCCATTTTAAAAGTATATGTACATACATTAACACTCTACATAGTGTAATACGTGATGGCTGTAATGTCAACAGGCATTGACATAATATATCACATACATTGACAGAATGTCACACACGATACTAAAAATAACACAGAGTAGCAACCAAGTCAGTGATTACCCTCAAACTGGAGTGGCAGCACTGAAGGTTCAGAATATGTGCTGACTCAAAGATTATTGGCTCACAACATCCTCGTCAACAGCCTTCATAGTGAATTTGTGCTGTACCTGTTGGGATGACACCACCAGATGACATCTTCTACCTCCCCGTGACAAGCCTGAGGGAGTGGAGCCAATCGACGGAGGAAGCATGTGGCGGGGGAAGAAGCCAAACTCTGAACCCTATAAATGACAAACATCAATGTATGGAAAATGAATGCACAAGAAAACACTAAGTTATTGCACTATGAAGTCCATAAATCCTTGAAAAAGGTCAATGGGGCTCTTAGCTGTCATTAATCACATTGACAGGCTGTTAAAAATACAAGCAGTGACAGTGAAAATGGCACCACCACCCCCCTTCTCTTCCTGTGTCTCCTGACAATCTTTGAGATTGCACACACCGGCCCTTGTTACACCCAGTACGACTTTTCACACAGATGTGGCACTTCTCCACGTGACAAATGAAGGTGATAGTTGTTCTTCATCTGGTATCGGAGCAGTGAGGCCAATTGTGGTTGTTTGGTTCCAATGACATTTAGTTGAAAGTTCAACTTGGTTTCATGCAAACTAATCTAAATAGATCAGATCACACATACAGACTCAAAGTAATATGAGAATGACTTGGCGTGTGTTTGCTTACATGTGACACATAACTCAAAAAACATTTATATCCCCCTTTTCTGAATATTACACTTAAAGAAATAAATAAAAAGTCCCATTGAAGCTTAGCTTGGGTATTTGTTTTCTCTGCACAATTGTATGAAGTTGTAACTGAAACCTGCTCAGACTAGCTTGTAAGGAGGTGTAAAAACCAAGACAATTACAGCACCTCCACTGTTGCAGGATAAAAACAGAGGGGGAGAGCTGAGATTGAACTGAGAATTGGGAGAGACCAAAAAAACACACCAAATCCTAACAAAAAAAAAGAAGAAGAATCTGCTGAACACTGAGCACATGCTTGAGGCACACTGGCACAGTTTTGAATCCTTTATCATTATTCATCGGCACTGTCGATATGCTAGAGAAGGAATATGGCAGTATGAGCATATGGAGGGCGTCATGCTCATCTAAAGGCCACAGTCTCCAATCAGAAATGCTATCCATAATTTATCAACTAAACAAATGATGCACCTTTCTCCCATTGTTCTCGTGCCCTTTTCTTCCCCTCGCTTCAAGGAGGTGGAACACAGGAGCTTGAAAACAAAGCCGGCAGGGACAGACGCCTTGGCAGAACAGATAATGATCTGGCCAAAACACAAGCCACATGCGTATTACTGCAATTAGATACAGTAGAATTAATTCATTTCAGAATCGGGGGGGGAAAAAAAAGGCAATGTAAAGGTGTTATTTAAGCAACAACGATAAAATCATACGATTTAATCTGGAAATAATACGCAGCTACGGGTGAACATGTGCATACCAAACTTAAATTACAACAATGGTACAAACTGTAGCTACAGGGTCTACTATATGATGCACCGTCATGTTTTTTGACAAAGAATATGTATTAATCAAAAAGGCCACTATCCATCTTGTGTTCCATTTAGCTTGGAGCAAATCAATATCCCAGCATGCATCTAGTATAATTACATATGCCGGCAGTATTAATCTTTTCTTGCTGCAAAGACCGGCTTGTTTCATTTGCAAATGTAAAGCCTGTGTGACGGCTCCTTATCCCCGCTTCTTAATATTCTTATCAAGTTAATGGTGTGAATAGAACACCTGTTTTGCTGTCAGATCTCTTTAGGTTTTTTTTTTTAATGCATGAATACATTTCTGAATTATGTGATAAAGAATAAAGAGAACATAGGCTGCCAACATGTGGCGGATGAATTACACTGTTTTCAAACATTTACAGAAATAAAGTGGAGCTGAAAAAAACTGATATATACAGTTACAGTATTGGGTTGTTTTTTTTTTAAACTTATACAGAAGCACTGCCTTCACAACCCAGGACAAGAATGCTATGCCGCTGTGGCGAACAGTCATTTGCAATACCATGTCTAAATAAGAAAATAATTTAGCATCCTTGTGCTGGGCATTACAACAAAGCTGATGCCTTTAAATGGTGCGGAGCTGGCTAGCTGTGCAGTTTGTAAGTGAGATGGATGAGAAAAAACCTAAACTGCTGAGGGGTGAGAGTGAATTAGACTCACATTAAGGCTTACATTTTACCATTACAATCCAAATAAAGGAGAGCTGGAACACCTTATCCCTTTGCTGAGAGAGCATACACCCAGAGCACAGACTCACCTTAATGAACAGGATTAGCGCTTTATCAAACTAAAAGCAATTAAAAACACAGATATGACTGTCAAGGGTTATCTGTGAGCAACAAGAAATGTGTGCGTGCGTGTGTGTGTGTGTTTTTGCAGGAGCCTTATGACTGTGTAATCTGGTATATGACTAATGGCTAATTAGTCAATGTGCTTACTACACACATTTGACAAATCTGTTATAAAAGTTAAAAGATTTTTTTTTTAAAAGAAAACCTGGGAACATGAGAATTCATTTCCCACCCTGCTGAAAATTGTATTGCTGTACAGTAAATTCTCTATCTCTTCTTCTTTATCTCTAAATGAGACCATAGTCATTTAGATCGATATCTATTAAAATCTCTCTTGTCTAACTACTCTATACACACACACACATACATATATATATATATATACACATATATGTATATATATATACACACATATATATATATATACACATATATATATATACATACATATATACATATACATATACACACACACACACATATATATATATATATATATATACACACATATATATATACACACATATATACATATACATATTATACATATATACACACATATATACATATACACATATACACACATATATACATATACATATATATACACACATATATATATACATACATATATATACATACATACACATATATACATACATACATATACATACATACACATATATATCTCTCTATATATATAGATATATATGTATATATATATTTAAAATGTGCCAGAATGCACACAGATTTCCCAATATATTGTAGATAAACTGGCACTAAGGATTACACTAGCAGAGGCAAAGGACAGAGAGAAAATCCTCTGACAGGCTTTCACCTCAGGTAGGAAATGTCAGGATGTCAACGCTTTCTACTTGGCATGACTTTCTGGAGCCTCATTTGATACCCAATAAATGTATGACAACATTTCTCCGGAGCAGTAGGGCAAAGGCCTGGGTCGCATTTTAAAAACATCTCCTGACCTTTCCACAGTAGCGGTAATTGCTAATACCAGACAAGGGGAGAACGTAAGCCTCTGATGAGCCACAGCATTGAGGATGGGCACAGTGACGTCTGTGATGGGTGAGAGTTTAAAAAAAGAACATAGCCAGTGAGCCACGATTTCAAAGAAGAAGAGAAAAAAATTCTACCCACAGACTTTATCAAGTGCATCCTAATCGCCCTGACACTGCACAGACTCCTCGGCTGATAATGAAAATAAACTCCACATCATATCCTTTTGAAAAGACCCAATTCTCAGAGGGATCCATGTTTCATTTTCTCTTCCTTACTCTCAGTGTCAAGGGGCTAAAAGTTGATGGCAGTTTCATTTCTCCTTTGCTCATGCCCGATGCGACAATGTTGTGGCAGAGCGAGATCAGAGATGAACTGAGAGGGACATACTGTAAAGATGACTCGAGGAGTGGGAGGGAGAAAAACTACTTGAGCAGAAAAAGAACTTCACTTTGGAGAGCAGTCAAGAAACTTTGTCTCTCAGTCAGCATGTCAAACAGAATTCCTCACAGGGATTTTTCAATTTTTCAATCCTTTCATAATCAGTTATTATATTTTGGATTTTGTGTGGCAGCTTTTCTTTGATATCCTGCTTGTGTCTGAGTAAGTAAAAATAAAAACATTTGATGGACAGGAAGAGTCCCCAATTCATTCAGTTTGTTCTAGTTCAAGTCATGGGTTTAAATGCAATGGAGGATAACTGCGTATTCCGTCCATCCATCCATCTTCTACCGCTTCAGCCACTCTGGACCAGTCACCGGTCCATCACAGGGCCACATTGAGACAAACAACCATTCAGTCTCTCACATACACACACACCTACAACCAATCTAGAGTGTCCATTTTGCCTAATTCCCAAATCTGCATGTTTTTGAACTGTGGGATGAAAAAAAAACCTACATGAGTGCACATGGGTAAGAATACTAACCACTACAACTGTGTGGCCATAACTGCATCTTTATGTATTACTTTAAGTAGGTGAAATCAGTGGGCTCACACAAAAAGAAGCCAGGACTGGACCACAAACTGTTTTGGAGGCAGTCTCCTTTTAGTGTCTGACAGAAAGTGCATAAAACAAACAAAGAATTCCAGTCAGATACACGTGGCGTTCCAATAAGCCAATAAAATAATTGCTAAATGGTGAATCACATCAGAAAGGGAGGAGACAATGCACACACCTATACACAGGGCCGTCCACAAAAACAGACAACAAAGAAAATACAAAACAAATGTTCTACATCTGTCAGGCAAAAAATAAATAAAAAATGGACAGCAGAAATAAATGAACTAGCACTTATTACAAAATAACAATTGGTGTTGTTGCATAGGGCTCATTTACATCTATAAGCAGGTCGATGTCAACAAACACAGTATCGCAGCACAGGCCATATCAAATGAATGAAGTATTTAAGTTAGTTGTTGAACATCTCATCAAACACTATAAAGCCCACAAGTTGTGGTCAGTACAAGTAAAATCAGGGAAAAACACTAACACTAAAAAAAAAAAAAAGAATAATGGCTTTGCCCCTTGTATACGATCACAACCATGGCCGTCACCAGCTGTGGGTTTCTAAATAACCCCTCTGGCCAACAAAACAGTGGAATTATTCTCATCACCTGGCTCCATTGTTGATCACAGGGACCACAACCAGCATCCATGGTTTTGGAATTATGTGTGTTTACGTGGCCTGGAGCAGGACCTAAAGGCAGGTCTTTGGTTTCTGTGCCATTACAGACGGCATGTGCTCACTCACTGCCCGTTCATATTACAGTCCTCAGCCAAAGGGACAGCTTGCGAGGCGCTGGCCCCTGATCCCAGCACATTAGTTTAATGCCTAGATCTGTGGAACTGTTCCTGACTCCATCTCCACCCTGGCACAGCAGCCTGCCAGACAGACAGAAAGACAGACAGAGAGAGACAGACAGTCTCTTTCTACACACGTGTGTATGCAGCTATTCTTCTGAAGACACTACACTGACTTTCATTCATTTGGCAACATTGACCATAACCAGTTAAAGCCAGTTGGTCCTAATGATCTTAGCCAGTTCCTCAGAAATTAGATTCTGCCTCAGTAGGACCAGGTTTTGGTCTCCAAGAAGAATAGTGGTCCTGACATGGCCAGAAAAGTGGTAACAAATACAAGTACACACACACCATCATCATCATCATCATCATCATCATCATCATTATTATTCTGCAGCTTAGAAATGCAAAGTAGCATCTTTAGAAAGCTGCTCACGAAAACTACTTTCTGTAGTTTTTCCTGGCATCTCCTCTTTTGTCCCAAATATGTGTGACAAGATGCACTGGCAGGATTTATTTCTTCAGCTCCTGCCATACGCACAGCATGTGCTCATGATTATAAGTAATTTACGAGTAAACAAGATATATGCAAGTAAATCAGTAAATACATTCGCAACAGGGCTGGAGGATGACCAATTGTACCTTTGATATAAGCCCATCCATCCTCGTTGATGCCATCACAGGGAGACCAGGGGGCAGCGAGCAACCCATCTGTCTATGTGTCAGCACCTATGTGTTGCTGCTAAGGAGACGCAGTCTGTTCAAGATAACCTGCCAGAAGAAGGGGGCAAATACTCATCTGCAAGTATATTTATACACTACAGACAAGCCTCCGCCGTAATGAGTGTTAGTTAGCAACTGGATTTGATTCTGAGCCAGCGTTAAAGTGCATCATCTGCTGATGTTCTCTCATCTGTCGTTCTCTCAGATTCACCTGGACTCCAAGACATGTTGACAGCTGCAGAAGCCCCCAGAGTAGAGATCTGGGAGCAACATATGGGCTGTCAATAAAATGGGCGAGATAAACTCTCGTCAGACTTTTTTTCATCTTTTCCAACAGTTGGTGTGTCTGGAGTTTTTTGGGGGTTAGGAATATTTTTGACAACAGCATGAATGTGATGGGGGGAAAAAATCAATGAAATGAAATTTTAAAAAAAAGTCACTAAAACGAAGTAAAACAGTAAATAAATACTGGCATCTAATGTCATTCAAATTTACTGAGGCAACACATCTATTTCACAGTCCTAGTTACAATCAGATGACCGTCATTCATAATACAGTATGAATTATTATTTAAAATTATCAGCTAATACAGAATATACTTAAACAATTCAAATGGAATAGTACCAATTTACCACCTGTCCTCACGTTTTACATAATTTGGTTTCCTCTGCCCCTGACAGAGATCTTAGAATGAATTAAAATGAACTATACACTATTCACCTAAATTATTACATTTAAAATGTGTACAAATAAATAGAAGACGTATTATCCTGATTCAAAAACTACATTTATATATATATAATTTGCAAAACAAGAACTACCACCTTAATTAAGCGATTTTTTTAATTGTATCCATTTATTTTTGCACCGCACATAGACACACTCTCACATGACACACATGACACACACCTGTCACTAAGGATTTGTCAACATGGGCTCCCTCGGCCCCTGCTCATGATGTGTCACAGCCATAGGGTTGTGTTTGAACGGCTCACAAATTAAACACTGCAAATGTTTGCACAGTTTAACCTTATGGCTGATTGAGGAGTAACACCGCTTCATGCTAGTGTGTGTGTGTGTGTGTGTGTGTGGGGCATGGGCGTGCACATGTGTGCATATTGATGTGCTGATAAAGATGGACAGACATGCCTTCATGCTCTTTTGCTGGCAATGCCATTCTTTATCACCAATTTTATTCAGTAGTTCCAGACATTGTGACAGTTCAATCCTCATGATACTTCACCTTAAGATTTCTTTCCAAAGCCACAGCATATTTAAAGAGCTTTTTTTTCACTCTATGCAAAGCAAAGATATTAAAAAATGGAAATGGTCGTCTATAGTTCTTTGCATGAGCAGCGTGTAACCGATATCTGACTTTTTGCTTTCAGACTAAGACATTATGAATACACTGCATGTGGCAGATTCAGATGTTTTTACTCTACTTTTATTAAGTGTAAATTGAAAATAAAGCAAGTTTTGACCTTTTTGTCGCTGCAGTTTATTGTTGAAGTGTTAAGCGTGTACTGTTAAGACAGTTACCAGGAAACACCATCCACCATCGTGCACCATCTGTTGTTGTGAGCACTGAGTGATGTTAACATACTTTTTTGGGAAACATCTACAGTATTTGTACAAAGGAGTATTAGGGCCAGCCAAAAAAAAAAACAGCACAAGGGAAAAAAGCAGGCAAAAAAAATTTATTATTATTATTTTTTTTGCCTGCTTTTTCCCCTTGTGCCGGATTTTTTATTTTTTTTGGCTGGCCCTAATACTCCTTCGTAGTATTTGTTATTTGTTTATTCCAGCTAAAGATAGTTTTAACATACTCGTGAAAACTTTTGAGTAGACAAACAAAATAAACATTTGATATTTTTATAACCTAACATTGACTCATCCTGTAATAGCCTTCCTGCTCAAGGTTAAAAAGAAGCCTGACAGGCTCCCTAGGCTTTCAGTTTTTAGTTTGACATGGACAAGGACAGCTTCACACACCACCTGCCAATAATGTTAACAAGGACTCACAGCCCCACATTGATGTTGCCTGTTCCAGCACCAGAGGGATTGCTGGCAGTAATGGCCATATCTTTCCCACATGGTGTCCAGCTCTCAGGAATCCAGCCTGCAGCTCGCAGTGCAGCATGGTCTCCATTCAGCTGCAGGAAAGAACACACATGCTGCGCATGGCACAGCAACTCCACGGGATTACCAAAGTGGGCAGAATCACATCTCAAAAATATTAACTGACGCTGTAATATGCTTTTTATATTACAATATTGTATTATTTTGTATTACAGAGATGACTGAGTTGTATCTGCAGTCATTGACAACTAGAGTAAAAGAAATGAATCGGGGAAATCAGTGTAAAATAAAATCATGAGCTCCACATCTCGCGCAGAGCTGTGGAAACTCGAGCAACATGCTCGAATGGAACATTTCTGAACCAAAACAACGGGCTTGTTGTGCATTAGAATCATTTCACGGTGCTCAGGCAATTTTAGCACAGTCACTTCTCTTCACCAACTGTTGTGACATGCATAATAAAGACATGGAAAAATCATTTGTCAGACTTTGATGGAACCTGTTCAGGACCCCGAGGATGAGGTTTTACACTCCCACGGGCTACAGTGAGGCAAAGGCTCTATTGTTCACTTGACTCAAAAGGCCCCCAACATTTAATACTTAAAACAAAACTATTATCAAAGCATTCTGTGGACATGGGCTTCCCCTTCACATGAGAGCTAATCAGTTTTAATGGGTATGTGTGCTGTAATCACTGTGCCAACACAATCCCAAGGCTCAGGGCCTATTACACCCTGTAAAATATTAATGACTCTCCAGTAAAAACCATTTAAAGCAACTCCCAGAAGACACGGGAGCCCAAACATCTTCCCCCCTGCTGTGCACACATCAGCTATCTGAATGTTCTTTTCTCCACAAGCTTTAAACACTGACCTCGGCATGTAGTCATTGCTGTTTTATTAAAATACAGGTATTTTTACAATGTCTGAATGGAATAATTGTCTCTACACTCAAGTACAAAATTGCATCATTTTGCAGTAATTGGGTTTCCACAAAGTCTCAACTGGTCTCCAGACAGCTTGGTGTGGATGACATTATTTTTGTGGGTTGTGGTGCATGTTTAGCTCGGGCTGTGGCCCAGATATCGTTAAAATTATCCTTGTCCTTGAATACATGAAAAGAAATGAGTGTGATATCTTCATCACTTCGGCACAGGCAACAGTTCCTTTACTGGATTTGTGAAACAGCCATGCCAATAGCACACATGAGAGTAAAAATAACTCAAATGGCAAGAGGATTGAATCTGAAAGAACTTTGGAAAGCTCATTCATACAAAAACTATAATTACCACGCAGCAGGTACTACACCTCCACTAACCAACAGTTCCATTATTTTTACTTTTTTCTTTTCCATATAGTATATGCATATTGACTTACAAAAAGATCAGCGTTCAAGAGGCCAAAAACATTTTGTGAGGACACCGTGACCCAAATCTAAGCAGTCCAATTAAACATTTGTGCCAAAAAAAGGTTTGTCAAGTCAGAGCACACATGAACTCCATTATATAAATCAGTCCTTTTTTGATTTCAAGTGAATTTTTAAGCCGACATTGAAAGTGTTCTTGTGAAATCCTGTCCATAAACAAAATGTCAGCATTAACTGAGCATACAATAAAAAAACAGATAACTAGATGAATTTAGGAAAATCTGGTGGTAAGTTATGATTCCGATTAAAAACAGTTCCAATGACCTTCTACTGAAACCACTGAAGGGAGCATGGTTATTGTTCAGAGCAGTGTATCCTGTCTGTAATGTGCCATTAACACATCATGGGGCACAATATTCACGGTGGCCGCTATAGCCCATAACATACAGCTACAAGTACAACAAGATTAGGTCATGGCGCTACTGGAAAAACAGGATTGTTTTGCAGTATTCAGTGTAATTCTAGTATAATTTAAGAAATACATGGACAACAACAGAGAATTCAGCCACATTCTCCATACTATTGTTCAGGACCAGTGGGGATTGTTGTAAACACTTTTTGTCTTATTTAATTTTGTACATCACGTGTCATTAACTTGTGGTTATGTGGGTTACAGCTAATTGAAAATGTTATTAAGCTGATAATATTTACTTTGTCTCGTGTGGGTTGACCCCAGTGATGCAAAAAGTGCATCTCCTCCCTCTGTGCCTTTCATTCCCAGGAGCTGTTTGCTTATAGTAATTGAAGACGGTAGAAGCTTTTCCCTCTAGGGCTACTTCAGCCCCCTAATCCATATTGACATGGTGTCTCCGGGAGATGGGCAGAGTTTAAACCCGGTTTACATTCTGAGGCGGGGGCCACATGTCACATGGACACAGGCCAGCCAAGTGGTTTTATTTTACATATATAAAATAATCATATATTTTCTTGTCCTCACATTATATCAATATCTAGACATGACAGAGGAGCTGCATTTATCCAGGAGTTAAAGAATTATAGCAAACTACAGCAGCATTTTGACACATGTGAAGATGATGAGATTGTTGTTGTTTTTTTAAACAGAATAAAACAAATGTAGGTGACATCGTCTGAGGTTACAAAATGTCAGTGATAGAGTTGAGTAAGTGTTGAAGTTACACCAATGATCACACTACTGCATGGTGTTGTGTGTCTGAAGGAAGTCACACCATTCTGCCAGTCGAGTGTGGCTGATGATGACTGGTCATTTAGAGAGTGTTGATAAGTTATCACTTTGCAGACTTTTTTTGTAACTCATTCCACCATAAACCTTGAAGAAAAACAGAAGCTATTTTTCATAGAATGCTTTTTTTAAAAGAAAAAAAAAAAACAATGACCACAAAGCACAAGCACACAAAATGGAGACTTTTGTACTGAAAATGAGTGGCTCTCAAACTTCTTATATCAAGTAGCACATGAGAAAATATTGAGCTCTTAAAGTGACACCCTTATCGCCATTGTTAAAATACAGTGGTGTAGACAGGCCGAGCAAAGTCTTTTCACAGTCGCAGATTTATGAGTGAGAGATAAGGTGACTAATTATTATTATTATTATTATAATATATAATTCGTTTCATTTTCTACATGCCTAAAATTCCTCAGCTCCAGTCTGATCATATACCCTGGTGTATATATAGTAGAACAGTATTTATGGTTTTCTTCCAAGTACCACCAGAGGAAGCTTGCGTACTGCTGTTGGTACACGTACCAAAGTTTGAGAACTATGGGTGTAAATGATGAAGTGAGACTTCACTTTCTAATTTACCAGTCAAAGCACATCCTCCCATGATTTTTCAGGCCACTTTCATACATCTCCTTTACAGGAAAAGGAAATCAAACAACATCCACCTTGACTAAATGTGTCCAGTGGATAACAAATAGTGAAGAATTGGTGGCTTTTGCTTGCGTACTCAGGAGGCAAACTGGCCTTTAATTTACATGTGCACTAAAGCAAATGTTGTAGCTGTTGTTTGCTTATTTTTTTTAATGTCCGCATTCACAAAACATACACTCTGCATTTTTTTTTTTAACCAGCATTTTGTGAAAAGCCAAAATAAATAATGACAGTGCAAATTTCGCCTCATTATAAAACAGTCAGTGTGATGTTGGAACTTTTGGGCCATGCCAATTTAATTGGTAAGTTGCAGCTTGGTCTGAATAGCGTGACAGCGTGACATCCAAGAACCTTGACGTGACAAGACAAACAACAATCACAGTAACTAACACTTGCTAATTTTAGCAACACAGACACATCAGCCCGGCTTTGCCTTTGTTAAAACGATTATTCTCCCTACTCCGCTTCCACGCAAGACAAGAGTATCGGCATCTTGTGAGCAGCGACACAGTTCGTGTTTGGTTCACTGTCTGTACCGGGATAATGATTTCATCGCTAACATTTGCCTGCGATGGAAAGTAACTGCTTGAACATTTGCCTTCAAATCTCCTGCCCAGAATACTTAACCTCTCAGTGTTCTCACTTTGTTCCTGCCTTTTCAACAGCCTCACTATGGAGAAGATGGAGCCAATATCCCATCAGTCAGTTAAAGCTAGATTTGCATTAATGAGACCCGCAGTGTAAAGTCTGAGGGGTGACTTCAGGTCGAATCACCGGCTGCTGCAAAATAACTCACAAACTTTTACTGACACAAGCATTTTGCCAGAGCAAATACTCAGGAGGATCTGAGGCTGAGGACAGGTGAAGGAGAAAGTGTCTTCATGTCGGCCATGTATCTTTTAAAATTGCCATGGCTTACTGTGAGCAAGAAAGCTCATATGAGATGTACAGAGCACTTCTCAAGCAATATTTTGCAAAACAGCATCAGTCTGTTTTTTAATTCAACAAAGATATGAAAGATCGTAAAATTATACATTTGAACATGAATGCGTAACTCGTAAAGACTTTATGTTCTTTCCTGATTGCTTTTAAAGACATGAACAGTTATAGATTTCCCTTTTCTATGCCATGCTAACAGCATGTCTTTCTGGACATCAATGGTAAGTCAATCAATCAATCAATCAATCAAATTTTATGTATAAAGCACTTTTCATACAAGGCAACGCAATTCAAATTGCTTCACAGAACAAAAACATAATTAAAGAAAGCAACTGTTCCAGCTGGCAAATGTCTGGTATTATATAAAAAAAATAAAAATAAAACTTGCACTGATTTGATTGCACTTCTCTTAATTTCCCACCGTAGCTGAGTGAATGCATTGGCAGTTATTTTACTTTTAGCGTCCCTACAGTACTGAAGATGTATTTCCCAGTCATTTAGGATTGAGTGTCTTGCAAGTGAATAATTAAAATTATATATTTGTTTGTATTTAACATAATTGTGAAGCTAGTACACGTTGTTTAACTTCACATGCATTTGCAAGTCAAAAAAACGTTGATACCAAACATACACAGAATCATATTTGGAGGTTTAAAGTAAAAGCTCCACAGCCTTGTTTGACTTATGCATCTGTGCTTGTGTTTACTCACAACAATTAATTCAGAGTAAGGGGAAGGTTGTGGTCGGGATTAACGGCTGTGTTAATAAATTTAAATGTACCACTAAACTGTAATAGGTTGCCTCTAAACTCAATTCAACCGGAAAATGTTCCTGTGATGGAGCCGCTGCCTCAGCGCCGTCACTGACTGAATAGCGCGCACACACCTGCTGATAATGCGCCACATGTTTTCTCTCTCTCTCTCTCTCTCTCTCCTGTTTTCTGTCGTTTAAGTGATATCACAACACACTCTCCGCAATAATTATTTGGGCAACAAAGGGTGCACACTCTGGGGCTCAGCCTTTCAACAATTTCGGACATTTTCACTCACCCGCCGCTGTTACGGCACACGATGACCGCCAATCCATTCTCCACTTCCTCCTCCCGTCAGTCTGTCAAACAGGATCATTTCCACTTCCGCATTGAAATAGTGTAAATTCGCGGGCTTTTTTCATGGTAGTCAGGTGACCAGCGTTATTTATTTATTTTTTTCATCGTTTTTTTTTTCCTATTGTTCCATAAATATCATCTATACCAACACAACAGAGATGTTTGGGGAGGGGGCAAAATTAAAGGTACATTATGACAAGTAAGACACATTTGAACAAGTGAACTTTGCATTACTGCAATTACGACGGTTTGTGCTCTTCCTAAAAATTTCAACAGTTTCTGAAAAGTGACAAGTTATGATGGTAACTTTACTTGCAGGATGACAGCAAATCAGCGTCTTTGACAAAATTGTTAATACACCCATTTAATACACCCAATACTCACATTTTAACATGCAGTAAATTGTAAATAACTGCCAGACATTGAAAGTTATTCTGGAAAAATGGGCATTTTTACTTTTTTGGTTAAAATAAGCAAAAAAGGCTTAGATGTTAAAGGGTTAAACTATATACAATTACGTTTTACATTTATTTTTTAACCCTGATGGGCAAAGGAGCTGCTAAGATCCTCATGGAGCAGTGTACTGTATGGGTTGGTTATGGAGAAGGTAACACCTGCATTTGCAAGCTCAGCTGTGTGTTTGTGTTTGTTGCTTACGTTAAGTGTTATTGGAGAACTGTTCATTACTTTCTTGTATAAAGATACATTTTTGTAAATATCAATTTTTTCTCCTCAGGATAGAGAGTAAGTCAACTGAAATATCTTCTGTTATCTCCCTTACTATTCATTAAGCAGCAGTCATCAAAATGTTTATTTTTGTTGTTTGACTGTAATTCCCGACCTGTGTAGATTTTAGATTCAACCCAGAGGAAAATGCAGTTTGTGCATGAATCAATCCATCAGGCAAAAGAAGAAGCGCGAATAATCCAAACAGCCAGTGTGATGCACAATCAAAGCGTAATAATTCAGAAAATCTACTGTGGTAAATTTGACTGACTCGATTTTAAAATAATGGACATTCCTACATGTTCAGTCCCTGTTGAAACTAGCTCTACCCAGGAAGTACAGAGGGACCTTGCTGAGCGTTGTATGTTAACAAATTGTTTGTATAACTCGTTTTTAATTTACAACAGACTGCTCACATCCTGAGTGTGCTGTGTTGGCCACAGGGAGCTCAGACTTTATGCTGAAGGCCCAGATAGCTCTCAGCAGTAGTTTTCACCTCAAACAAAAATTGATGCTCTCCCCAGTGTCTCATATGCACAGTATGAATAAGCCTTGTGAAAATGTTCCATGCCTGCTGTCAAGCTGTTTCACGTTGATGGAAGAGAATAATTGATTTGGAACAATTTCAAATTTGTTCTGAATCCTGACATTTTTGTGAAATCCTTTTGTTGAGGGCTATCCACACAAATATATGCAGGACATCATTATTCCTCACCACATGTGTTTTCCTTTGGAGCTTCCCAGTGATCAATCCACAACCATTTTGTTGTTATGAAGCCATTTCCAACAATGAGAGTGAGACTGAAGCCACGGCGACTCGTTGAATGAAACCCTTAATGGATAGCAGTGGGAAACTGCCACTGAGACTAATTAAATAGAATTACACCATTAAAGCTTCAAATTTCCATCTCATTAGAACTGAAGTCCCCCACATCTTGGCTAAAATAGCCATCAACTTGTCATGGAAAAAGAAAGTTGACACTATCTGAGCAAATCCTTTACTTCCTTGAGTAAATTCCACAACTGTGCTTCTCTCAACCTCCAGTCACCTTTGATTAGTGGTGATCTGATGTCTCCTGGACTGGAGCATGACCCGATGTGACAGAGCAGTGGGTCTCACCAGCAGGAGGTGACAACGACGATGGTCACTCCACACAACGCCCGTCTTTTAAGTAACACGCAATATCATATATCACATAATACAATTACGGTTGTGCCGCCATGCGAACGAGGAAGCTCACTACAGCGGCGTTTGACTGCAGCAGAAGTGAGAGCATTACAGAAAGAAATGCCACCTCAGACGGTCAGTACATTTACATAAAGTTAGACAAAATATATGTCTTCGTCTGGCTAAAAAATGGGCTTTTTAAAAAATGCACGTAAACATCCAAGTGAAATCGTACCAAATCAAATTTCAAAGTCAGACTAACACACCCACATAATGCAATTGTGAGTCAAATAACTACTGCATTACTGCGTACATTCAATCTGATCCCAGCTGAGCTCGGCATTCTGAGCATGCTCCACAGTCCCCACCCACTGCCAAGAAATAAAAGAGGAAAGAAGAAGAAGAAGAAAAACATGGTGAAAACAGACCGGTACATTTTTTTGGACCAAGTTCATGCTCCGTCACCTTAAAGAACTGAATATGTTAAAGATAAGAATGTGCTAACAACTACTTGCGAGCGAGACCCGAATCTTCCTAATACCAACAAGCTGAAAGGGGGCATATCGCCACCTGGAGTAAATAGTTTAAAAGTGCAACTCAAACAGACCCAGTAATTCAGCACTGAGTGGTCGGGGTTTAAATCTCGCTCACAAGCCCAGTTCATAGTGAAAGTGGTAATTTCCATTAGTGCAATGACAACGTATTATTATTATTATTATTTTAGCAGTTCACACATCTCCCTGACCTGCTCTCTCCTAGCTTTACCATAAACCAACCTATATGTAATCACTTCTCTCCCTCTATTCGCTTACGGATCAAAAGTAAATCACCTCCTTCCATTTTGTGTCGATGCAAATTTAATGCAATGCAGTCAGGCAGACGGTGGCAGCAAGATTGTATGCTGACAAGCTGGCAGGAGGCCAGACCAGACCACAAACATCTGTTCACATTATTAATGAATCAATTAAATGTCACACATGTGCCAGGCCTGCAGGGGCAGAAGGGGAGAGGTGGTGGAGGAGGGGGGGTTAGAAAAAGGTAGAAAGAGGGTTTAGGCCTCGTTCCCACTACTGCCACTACTTTTTCTTGTTCCTCTAAAGCCACTTTCACACTAAAATTGGTGGTTATACTTAAGCCTTATATTAAAAACAGCAATTAATACTATTCCCATTGCCAGTGGTTGGTCTGCCCTGTCATGTTTTATTTCATCCCTGCAGCAACGGTGCATGAATTGTGACGTCACAAATGTGCCAAAAAGAAAATGCCATGGAGCTTAGTAACATTGGTATGGTGGTCACCATTTTGTATCGTTTACTTCGATCCCTCTTTCAATCAATGTTTGAGTTGATCAAATGACGAAATAAGAAAACTTTGCTACTAAAATCCATGAATCCATAAAAATTAAGAAGGTGACAAAGTTCCAACTACTGACCACATGAGTGGATGAAGTCTTCCTGGAGCTGATCAGGAAAGTAAAAATATACTGGAAAACCACCAGGGCACGACACTGCTGTTTGCTAAAAGAACAAAATGTCAGTTTGAATGGAAGTCTATGGGGAAAGGAGCCGACTTTTCACCTGATTTATAAAGTTAGGAAACATTTTCCTGAGGATTAATGTTCTCTTCAGGTCTTCTTCAATAGCACAGGATGTCAATTTAGCAAATTCTGTTACCATTTTAATAAAGGATCAAGTGGTGTGAGTAACAGGTGGAATCTTCCAATAGGAGCCTGGATGCAGGTGATGCATCTGAACTTCCAGTTGCAACCAAATCACAATTCTAGGGGCTTCAAAATGGGAGTTCCCATTTTTTGGGTAACATAATTACCAGATGCCAGTTGGTACCAAAACAATATTGATAAAAAAAACTAAAGCGCTAAAAAAAAACCCACATGTAATGCAGGATATTTTACCCAGGAGTGAATGCTGATTAAACGCGTTCTGACTGATCAAAAACCTGTGGGAATGGGGTATCACCAAGCAAAGCAAGATGTTTTAACACAGCTCTTAACTCCAGTACCTGAGGGAAAGAGTCACAAAGTCTGCATCAAAATTATTACAAAGAATAGCTGCAATTCAAACGCATGGAGTGTTGTCAGTAAGTCAGGTAAACAACATTTAATTAAATTGTACTTCAGCCGTGAGACAGGTAACGCTTTTTCATTTACCCGAGTCTGTGTGACTCACTGAGGAAGTTGTGTTGTCAGCAAGCATTTACATCATTAGAGAAGAGGTGAGGCCATATTCTCTGTGGTTAACATGGTGACCATTGACTTTTAATGGACTCCACCATGTTTTTTACCCCGCTGGAAAAAGATGCTTACCAGAGCAGACAAACTGTACATCCCTATGCTCTCCAGGGCAGAAGCTGGGGGGAGGGTTTCCTACTCTGAATCAAACATGAGTTAAAAAAAAAAAGGTGAGGAAAGAACATGTGTCCCCACTTACCATGTAAAAATTGCTTCCTGTGAGTTTTCATGAAGGTTAAGACCTTTTTTTAATATCATGTCAAGCAAATAACACAAATGTTACCTGTTTATTTTTCAGCTGAGATAAGACTTTTTTTTTTTTTTTTTTTTTTTTTTTTTTTAGGTATAACATGTTTTAGGGCTGACAGAGGAATTTGTTTGTCTGCTCACAGCAGCTGTGGTTCCGGGGGGCAGCTGTTCATAAAACTGTGAGACATAATGGGAATAAGCTTACATAAATATGTTGCATTTTACATTCTCAACACACTTTGTACCTGAATTACTAAAGTAAAAGTGCTAATCATGTGGGAAATGTTTTGTAATATTATAATCAATTAGAAAAAAGTGTGCATAAGCAGTGTTTTTGTTGTCTGATGTTATCTTCTCTTTTCTACTTAGAGAGAGGCCAGAGAATAAGAAGCAATTGCAAAAAACACTATCAACAAAAACCAAGACAGCACAATCACGCAATACAATGGGAAGAAACAAGGAATTAAAAAATCCACTTAGAAGAGTCGTAAAATACATCAGGTAATGAAGGTGTACATTCCCAGAGGGAGTCTAAGAGCAGTTTGCAGCTCATTCCATTTAAATGGTGCATATAGTACCTGAAACCAGTTTTGCCAATGTTCATGCATGAATGAAGGATATCGAAGGTTAAGTAGTTACTGCATCATGAATTGTAGATACGAGATGTAAATGAGAAAAGACTGCAAAGTCATCGGCACATTTTTGGGCCATTTCGTATTTCTTTTTTTACGTTTGAAACCATTAAACTTTCTGCAAAGGAAATTATGACAAGATATTTGAATGTTATTTCTCCATTGTATTGTTATTATTTGTACTTGCAACATGTGGCGGTAATAACAGTGATGATATAGCTTCTATTAACATAAAAAGGTGCATTTAAATATAAATATTTATGACATTAAGGGCATTTAAACGTGAAAACAAGTTTAATGGAAAACCCTTTTCCTTCTTACATGAACATTAATGAGATCTAATCTCTAATACAGCGACTTGTGGATTAAAGTTTAAAATTTGTAAACATCATAGAGAATATTCCTCGGGCAGCAGGTCATTACAAGAAGTACTTGCTTCCTAAACTCCTGAGATACCCACGTCACTGCAGAAAAGAAATCAAACTGAGTAAGATTCAGGGTTTTCAAAGCGCTCTTACCTTGCCTGGGTTTTTGAATCGCTCAGCATCATTTCACAAAATAACTGTCCTTTTATATTAAAATGAGTGGCCCTCCCCTGTCATACAAAGCTCCACACAAATCTATATTTTCCTTTCATGCAGTTAACCGCGCTTTAGGCAAAATGACAACTCGCTTTTCTACCAGAGCTGAAGGCTTTTTTCCTCATTTTTGCCGAGACACAAGGGAAAAAAACACTTCCAACTCAGTGCCCATTTGTTGCCCTTCCAGTGATGTGTGACCCTGTTTTTATTTGATTTCATTTGTTCACTTTCATCACTGTTATTCACTTTGATTTCATGGAATGGTCCGTGCAAGTAAAGCAAGACATCTATTTGAAATGACACTGAAGAAACTACTGTCACCATCTCTACATCTATGTCTGTATTAGGGTTAAACTGTCAGATATACAGTAACAACTAAATTAAGTGTATATTGTCAACACGGCACTTCTTCCCTTTCCTTTAATAAATGTGTCACTGACCTGAACATTACCCTTTAAATTCCTTTCCCCTCAATATGAGCACAGGAAATGGAGTCCTGCCAGTTAATCAGTCTCTGTGTCACGCATGATTATCAGCGGAGGCACTTGGGGGACAGAGGGCAGGACAGTTGGCATGGTCCACTGACCCCCAGCTAACAAGCACATGGCATAATTAGCAATTTAAGTTACCTTACACACTCTGTCTGTGCCCTTCACACTTGGATCACTCTGGAAACAAGGTGGAATTGTGGCTCATCTTCCCTGACATGTCATCAAGCAATTACTGACTGGCTCATCACCAAAGGTAAAGGGATTAGACATGGAGGTAAAGCAAACCGCCAGACAAAGACAAATAGGAACTGACTGACTGAATATTACTGTCTATAATTTCTTCCTTTGAAAAGACGTGTTGCTATAATTGTCTGACTTTTTTTTTATCCCACAAATTAATCCTCAGAGAACCGTCTCTTAATAATTACTAATGCCAGCGATAATTACGATAGCCACACTAATCCAATTAATTTGAAGATTAAATGACTGCTGAATTGTGGAATTGGTATGTGGCATAAACTCAAGTTTGTTTTTCTTCAGCTGGACTGGGAGCCTGGTCACCATTGAGTCACTGAGGCATCACACAGCAGATGTTTTAGGAAAGCCTCGGGATAATTGAGATTAGTGTATATACATTTTGAATCATAATTAATTGTCTTTCTACTAAAATGACTTGTGAAGTGTAATGTAATAGTTTGAAATATTAGATGACCACCATGATCACAGCCAGCAATGACTTATTTGTCAGAAGCACCTGCCTACGAAACAAGAAAACAAAGTCTTCATTTTACATCCTCTAGTTTGGTAATGGACTGATTATATGACAATAGTAATTCATACAAATGCCTGTAAGGGAAAATATTATTTAGTACTTAAAAGAATCAAATCAAATCTGCTGTTTTTGAGACATTAAAGTTTATTGAAGGTAGAAAATTAAGCCTTTGAAAAATGAAATTGTCTCTGGTCATAAAAATAGAAAAATTAACAACATAAGTTCCCATGCTCTAATTCAGTTGAGCCAATATGTCTATCACTATTTTTATCAAGTGTTCATTGCACCATTAAACTAAATAACAAACTGCACTGCTTGTGCAAAAAAAAACAACAACAAAATACCCCCAAAACAAAGCCAGTTTGTCCCATTTCTGTCAAGCAAAGAGAAGCAGCTCTCCTCAGTGGACAGGGTGTCATCACGGGCAGAGCTGGCTTGTCAGTGATGCAGAGGGACACATGACCCCCACGCCCTCATCTCAGACCTCACTGATTTGACTGTACCAGATGGGAGTGACTCCCCCCCGTCCTTCCATCCCTCTCCCCAGGCTCTGTCACCCACAGCTGGAGGGATAGAGCAGCAGGGGAGAGTGGGGGGCAGGCGGGTCGACCCGCAGGACACGCACAAATGGGGAGATGTGCCATGAGAAAGTGGAGTAAGACTCTAACCCCTACTGTTTTTTTCTCCACCAGTGTCTCATCCCTGTTCCTTACCTTCATGTTCCCATAAATGATTTGAATGCTTATCTACGATGAATGCACTCACCCCCTCAAGCTTTCTCCAGGTCATCTCCCCCTCCCTCTCTCTCTCTCTCTCTCCCATTTCTGGGCAGTGGATAAGGTCGAACTCCTGCTGGCACTAAAGCAGGCGAGTTCATTTGTAGACTTGAAAAGGCAGCATAAATAATTTCAGCTTCAAGCCTAATAACATTTCAGCTGCTCCAATTCATTTTTCACACACTCCCCTATTCCAATAAATATGAACAAATGAATCAAGAGTTAATACTTGAAATTAAGTGTCTGAGACCAGTCAACATTAGTAAGTGCTATGGGTTTCCTCTTGTGCAATCTCATTAAAGTATTGTTCATAATTTATTACTGTTGACTCCCTAATGGCTTCTTAAAGAACTATTACAGAAAGCCCTTGCTATTTTTTCCTGTAATAGCCACAAGTCAAATTAAGAGGCTGCCTCAAATATAAAATACTCTTAGAAGTCCATTCAGGACTCACTTCCTGTGAGGAGGAAGACAAAGTAGCACTAAAATCACAATGTGAATGGATGAGAAACAGAATCACATGATACACAATATCTTACATCCCAACATGCACACACAATCGACAGTATATGGAAATCAAATGTGTTATTTTTTCCATCATATAAAAACCATATAAAGCTGTGTTAGCCCTCTTCAGGCATGGGCTTGACAAGATAGTGGAGATATTGCATTGTAATCCACAATGTTGTGTGTTTTGGATTGATCTTGAACGTATCCTGTTTCATTACTGTAAATCCCAGTGGTTTAGTTGGGGAGGCTATTGTGCATTGATGTCATTGTTGTGTTTATGAAGTCATTTAGAGGTCACGTTTGCTTTGTGCTGCATTGTCATGCTGGAAGTTTCCATTAGAATGTGTTGTAATGAGATCATAAATTGATGCACATGACTGGTATTAGGTGTGCCAGGAAAACATTCCCAACACCATTACACCACAACCACCAGTCTGCACTGTTGTCCCAGTCCATGGTATGAACTCTTGATGCCAGACTCTGACCCTACCATCTGTACCTCAACAAAAATGAACATTCACCAGACAAGGCTACATTTCCTAGTTGAGTTTTGTGAAGTGAGGGTGAACGTTTGTCTTTCACTTTCCTGTTGAGAATGCCTTCGATAATGACAGGGATACATGGCTTAGTGGAGCCGACATTAAAATGAACAAATGACTATTCAGTTTTGTTTGCAGGGAGCTCTCTTCATAATGAAGCACAGAGAAAAGACGTGCGCTCCATTTGGGGATTAGATTGTAGCTGAATGATATTAATCATTGCCGAGATATCTTTTCAGAGAACTCCAACCATGTATTTATATGTCTTTGCAGTGGGATGAAAAGCATTCACACTGATTATTAATAGTTTTCAGATACATTTAAGGATCACTTGCTTAATTGGCAGTCAACATGACTGATTCCACAGCATGATTGTGGCTCTCAGACTGCGTCTGTGTTACACGCCATGCTTTTCATCTATTCACATATCAAATCCAATACTCAATCAGGTATTTTCAATAATCTCCAAGGGTTTTCATTAATAGGCAGCAAAGATGTTTAGGGCCCACCAGAAAAAAAAATGCCGCAGTCAGCAGAACCCATCACGTCCTATAACATATTACAATAAAATACACAATGAAGCAGGAGAATACTATTGATTAGCTTGCGGTACAATTTTCACCGTGAAGCCACAAACTGTTGTTTGACTCTCATGCATCAGGACATAGATGTGTCAATACATTAATGGGTGATGTGTGTAAGAAATGTACCATCTTAAGACTTAAAATGACCAATCCTGGCAAGAATAACAATGGTGCAGCCAGAATATTCATCCAATACAGTTTAATTTGCTGACCATGTGTCACCCACTGCCACACCCGCAGTGAATTATACAGAAACTAAAAAGCCTGGGTGCCCCTCTCAAAACTGTTCAACCATAGGAGAAAAAAACAACAACAAGGGTCTGCTTTAGATACTTTAAAAATATAGATGAATGGAAAAGAACAGGACAATAAGACGAACCCCAACAGACCTGCTGGTGTGGACACTTTTCAGTTGATTTCAGTCAAAGGTAGCTAACACGCTCGGACTACCTCTCATACACTTGGTTTGGTGGATATTTAATGTGATAAGTCTCTACTGCTCTCAAACAGACACATGTTCACTTTGAATCGCCATCTGTTGTTGACACGCCAAAATTAACCAATGTTCAATGTTTACAGAAATAATAGAGACGGTAGGACAGTTATGTATGTGGTTGTGTGTGTGTGTGTGTACATGAGTACACACGCGTATACGTGCAGCGTCTTATTTACGTAATTTGTCAAATCGGACAATCTACGTGAACCGCGCCCATGCAATGTTTTGTACTGGGAAGTGTTATAATCGCTGAAAGTCACTGTTGTACATATTTTACATATATCACTTTAACTAGTCATGTCCTTGTTTGTTTTGAACACAAATCGCATTTTTTTTCTGCACAAAGAGCCAAAAACAGAGGCAGGTAAATCTCAGTCTGACAACATAATTGATGAGCAGCAATCTCCTGCACATAGATGAGTTTGTCATGAGTGACATCTTCATTTTACCATCAATTCCTTGAAGGATTACGGTGATGCCCTTAACTGAGACATCCGAAGATGTGCCAGCTCATAGTCAATTCCATCACGTAATCTATCCTGTAAGCTTCAGGCCTGAATTAGATAAGGTCTCCACAAGGGCTTCTCAGGGGAGAGGCAGACACACCGGTCTGTCTTTGTTTAGAGACTTCCCATCCACCTAATGACTTTACATTATTATTTTAATCTTTCTCACAGCCGGGGAAGGGACCGAGATGGAATTCAAATCAATCTGTCTGATGACTACAATGGAAAAGCCAATTGCATTTTAGCAAAACACAGAGGAGAGCTGCATTCACTCGCAAGGAAAATCACAGCATTGAGGAGATAACAAATTGGAGAAAGCAACCGAGTCTCCAGGAAGATTTCCATTCAATTCCACTTTAATTGGATCTCCAGCTTCTAAGTGACTTTCTACTTTTTCAATTAGCGATCAACATTAGACTTTTTTTTCTAAGACAACATCACATTTAGACTTGCTAATCTGCTTGAATGAGAGACTGTAGAAAAATGTCCTTTAAAAATGTCTCATCGTACAATCTTTTGGGCTAATTATCAGTCACTCTGACAGAAAAATGATTTATTAAGTGCTTGTCGTGGACAGCCATGGACACTCCTTCACGACATGAGTGCATTGCTTATGTTATCTAAAGTCAAATCGCATCTTTAGAACTCATTAATGCATTAACTAATCCATGATTATAAGATTTAAATCCACCTCAGCTTTATATAAAAGTCTCCCTAAAGCATCTGTTGGAAACCCATTTAAAATTGCAATGCAATTTCTGGCAGTGGCACTGTTGGAACAGCGGTCGTACCAGTTCGTGTGTAAATGCAGCTGGATACTACTCGTAAATTCTGAGGAGCGATTGCAACCGAGCTCGGTTGATATGTCCCAGAACAGCGTGCGACTGCTGTGCTCACACAAGTCCATTAGAAACGATACAGGGGAGAAACGCACACTGGTTTCAGAACAACAAGCACCCTCAGTTTCCCTTTCGAAGACGTCTGCGGCAGTGAAGATGAGTCAAAATACAGACGGACATCTGAAACAGACGTACTGGTGTGTCTGCAGAACTCAGGTAACTTCAGTCAAGGTTACACTAATGCTCACTCTCCCTCCCTCTTTAATGTATATGTAACCTTGGTTACGGTATATATCGTTTTGTATTTATATACTGTACATATATACTAACATCTTGATGGGTTAACTGATGTTTACATTAATAATATAGGTGATTATTTTAATGTGAATTTATGTTCATCCCCTCGTGTTTTTGGTTCCTACCTGCCCGTGTTGTCAAGTGGGAGAGATTTCTGTGACGGTGTGTGAATAATAAGTGCCACGTCGGAATCAATTATGTCAGTGTACGAACTCGCATATCACCTACAGCCCCCGGAACGCTACCTATCAGGATTCAGGGTTACATATATGGAACATTTTTATGGTGTGTTATTGTCACTCGGTCATCTCCTGTCATAAGGTGATAATTCTCAGGTGCTGCGCTCAAGCAGACACACTTTTCTGACATGACACGTGAAAAGTAACCAAATAGACGAGGGGACAGTTATGTGTATGTGTGCATGAAAATGTGGCAGCTCCACCCCCGCAGTGTGTTCAATGCTAAAGGTTGCTGTTGTACATGTTACATACATTATATCACCTTTAAACTCAGCTTAGGTAAAGTCAGACTTACAAGCCTCCACTTTGTCAAGCTTAGCCTCAGGAAAATAAATAAATGAAAGCTGAGGGAAGGCATAGCCTACAGGACTGGAGGGCCAATTACGCCACAAAACAATTCATAGCAAGAAGGTAATGAACTCCCCATCCTCATCAACTTCAATTAAAAAGAAAAAAAAATAGCAGACAGGGGATGAGAAACAGAGGAAATTGGAATGGATTGGAGGAAAATATGTGAGATGATTGTTGCGAGAATTCATAATCCCTCTCAGGAAACTCATATACAGGTTTTTGTAAATATCAAAATTGATGTTTATAAAAGAAAGATATGATAACTGCAACAGCCATTGTGGGATGTGGCTAAAATAAACTATGTCACCGCAAGAGTGATTTTTGTGTTTGGGTTCCAGACAAAACATTATTTGTGTCAGACCAAAAGTATTTCCCTTTTTAGCTGTGGGAAATGTTACTGGTCCAGTGGGTAATGAAGGCACAGTATAATATTTCTTCTGATTGGATCTTACTCTCTCTTTGTGGCAAACCTCCCACAGCGAGTAATACGCGTTTAACAACCTCCCACGTTGCTGATCTGGTGGTACAGTGCCGAGGGAAGGACCCTCATTTGATTCAGACTGAAGGATAATTTTAAATGGATTACCGAACAGTGGGGTGTTTTCAGTGCTGTCGTTTTTGTTTTTTTTTAGTTTCCTTGTGCTACATTCAAGGACATACAAATGGATTAAGATCTCATTGTGCATAAAAACTATGCTCATGCAGGGGAACAAGTGGAGCTTGGATTTATGAGTCAAAGGGAGAGAAGTATACAGCTAAATCTCTCATTTGGGTGTGTTTGTGTTTCACTGGCCTGTGTTTAGAGAAGGCTTCAGCCCACTGGGGTTTGAGGTAGTGAGGAGCAGTCACAGGTGGTGTGGTCCCCTTAGGGAGCCCCGTGTTCTAAAATAACACAATTTAAATAGTCTGGCTGGTGTAGTAATGCAAGCAATTATCTCAAAGTCGCCATTAGACCAGCCTATCCGATCCTTTGGGACACTGTGCCAACAATAGATGGAGTAAGTCTCTGGATGCCTGCATTTCGAAAGACAGTACTGTCATGTTCACATTGGGAGGATGATATGAGTTATAGGCTAATACCATAAGTAGGAGATACAGAACAGAGGGTACTAAACAAACACCTTGCCGAGTGTATTCTTTCAGATTTTAGTCAAGCCATTCATTTAATTCAGAAGCTTTACAGCTTAAGAGCCAGTACCTGCTGGCACTGAAGAGGAAAGTAAAAGTGAGTAAAAATGATTCTTCTGATATGAGGCGAACCTTAGTATGGAAGGTTTTAGTATCAAGGCACTGGTTAATTTTAATCTGATCATAGTGTTTACAGCCATACGAGCAACAAAGTATTGTGGACTGAGCTAAATTGTTGTCACGGAGTATTACACACACAGAGCAAACTGAATTTGTAAGTAGAAAATAATAAAAAACTTATACCAGTTCATCAAATACTTTCTCAATTTGAACGACTTAGATTTCCCTCTGGGGCCAATTTAGGGCCTTCTTCGTTTAGAGAGAGATATTGCACCCACATAATTCATATGCAGTAATTATATTGAAGCACTTGCATGACAGTAATATGGGGAGGAGTGATGGCGATGTGTCCCAGTCATATCATTCTCAACAAACATATTCCCACACGGTCTAGTTAGATGCAGGGAAATTGCCTTAAAATTGTTACCTCATTGCAAATAACAGTAATAAGGTGGTGGAGATGAATAACTGTTGTGGCAGTAAGGGTTCCAACTGTAAACAAAGCCATATATTACAGTAATGTTACTAGGTGGGATTGCCACACAAGCACCGAACTGTGGTTATTATGGGGTGAATGTAGTATGCTACTGCGACTTGGTCATTAGAGGGAAAACAATTATTTGTAGCCTGTGGTCTCCTCGTCATATTTTACATTTACAGTCATCATTGGTGACGCCTATATTTATTTTATTTAAAGATTATAATAAATGCATTACAATTATTTACTATTTAAGTGAGTAAATGCATTTGAATGAAGTGTCGTCCTTGGGAAACAAAACAAGATGCCATACAAAACATGGGAAAAGTCACATAAATGTGATTGTTTATTTGGTACATTCCATCCCCAGTGTCTGGTGAGCAATTCATGCTTTTATTTGGTACTGAAATATGTTTAAAAAATGCCCTGTAAAGGAAAGGAAGATTGGAAACAAGCACCGACAGTGGCTACAGTGTAGAAGTGCCTACAGCGGTCTTTATTTAAATCCACATGGAACTGTAGATTATACAGTCACTGTTACTTCCACTGACACAATCTGTATGTGTCTGGTGCCACTGAGAGGTGAGGAGGTGCAGTGGATGTAAATGCCTCCACAATGTCAGACCGCAGGTCCTTTAAAAGGTCCAATGTGTAACATTTTGGAGGGTTATTGGCAGACATTTAACATACGTCCTATAATGGAATGTTTATATATAAACATGCATGCCTCTATTTTCAAATCTCATCTCAAAACATGTTAAATTGGCATATTCACGCTAAACGCTACACATCTGTTATTATAATTCACCTTTTGTACCTTTTTTCATACATTGTAAACATTTGTTTCAATTCATTCTGTATTGGTAAGAATATAAAAATCATTTGATGAACCTTTACAAGTATTACAAGGAGTCGCCCATCTGTTACGGTACATGATGGTACAGGTTATATTAAAGAATGATATGGAAATCATCAAAAGATGATCAAGGAAGACCGGAACCTAGACTGTAGAGCCCGTTATCACAGTTCTTCTTCCCCACAACCAGTAGTCCCCATCGAGACCCTTTCTGATATTCTGGTTAAGTTAAAATAGTGGTTAGGTTAAGGGTTGGGCATTATCTGGTTGTGGTTAAGGTTAGTAATGGTGCTTTGTTTCGGTTGTCCAAAAGAATGGAAGTCAATGCAGAGCTGTGTAAACCTGTGTGTGTATATGTGTGACTGAACCTCTTGTGAAGACACGGCTCTAATTTGAATGCTGAATGGGAAACATCTGCCTGCAGTCGGGAAGATTCATCTCCCTGTCAATGTCTGACCCACACAGTCCCCAATCCAGCCCTCCTCTTTGTACAGCGAGAAGGAGGTGGAGTGAAAAACAACAACAACAAAAAATATTAATGAGGTGTTACACTGAGAAATAATGATGTGTGCACTCCCTGATAGCATCTGTACTTCCTTAATGGCATGCACAATTATGTGGGCTTCCATTAATATCAAGGCTGGAACTGTCACTGCTAAGGGCTTCACTTCAATCACTTGTGTGCCTCTAGAAGTACACAGAAAAGAAATACAGCTGCTACAGTGCCTGCCATTAAGCCACATAATAGCCGCTGGTGGGGAGCATAGCCAACAGTGGCCCCGACAGATATTTGTTCTGGGAAAACTAAAAAATGATTTAAATATACTGTAATATTCGGAAATATCTCGGGGCACATCGCTGGGCTTTGTAAATCAGACAAAAGCGGGAAAAAAACCACGAAATGTCTGCCAAACTCCAGCAGTAATGATGACCTATGGGAGCATGATATTTGGTTTTATGTCATTTAAAGGTAATTAAATAATACATTATATAATAATACATTTATTGGTAATATAGAAAGAAAAGGCAGGCAAACTTATCCGGATGTTGTGACTCATCATTATACAAGTAAAAATACACAACCACAGGAAAGTAGCGGTGACATTCACTTTATGGGAAATGCAAAGTATCCACTGTTAACCAATGATGGGATTTTCTTTGGTTTAAAACCTTAGATGTAAATAGTATTTGTTCTCTTGTGCCTAAATCACATACAGTATACTGTAATGTAAATGTCTACAAAATGCACGTCTTAGCAACCTTGTAAACAGGAAATTAATGGATTAATCCGTGTTCTTCATATTTTTGTTCCGTGCACTATGGCGAAGCGTGGGAGATTGTTTAACGGGAGAAAAAAGTGTGAGCCTTAATTACTGATTAAAGTAGCAAAGTGCAACATTTGCACATGGCGTAGGGATGAGCTGGAGAGAGCGATAATGCTGGTGATATATTCAGCTCAGCGTCAGCTCCCTGGAGTCACTGAAGTCACTGTCAGGCAGGTGTGGGTCTTTTACTTTCACTCACATAAAATGGCAGTGAGGAGAACAAGCGGGAACAGCAGATCCAAAAGCTAAAATAGGAAAACTGATGGTTTTGCATGTTCAATCCATGTAATTATACATAATTACGGCCTTCTCTGGTTCAAGGCGGCTTTAGTTTTGTTGTTGTTGTTTTTGTTGTTAGGGTAAAGGTTTTACACTTTCCATTTCATTTCATGCCTCAGTTAGTTTATGTCAGTCCAATGACAATTATCAGTTATCCAGCATCCTGTTTCCCTGTTGTCTGACAACATTTGTAAGACATTTAAACGCCTTTAAAACGTCACCACTGAACCTCTGTTGACATATCTCTGAGAGAAGTGATGTAAATGGACTGTACTCCAGGCCTTATCCGTGGTAACCACTGTCAGGGATATTTGTTACAACAGACGGAGTTTTGCCGAAGAATGAAAATAATAAATCATTTTAAAATATTTAAGCAGAGACAGTCAAAACCCCAGAGGTATTTATTTATTTATTTATTTATGTTACCAGCCTTCAAACAACAAAAGAATCATTGGGAAATAAATTAAGAAGTCCATCTACAGAGCATTTCATTTGAGTAATGTCTCCCAAGAGATTATTCTTCAGTGAAAGCTATAGTTTTAGGTGATAATTGAAAAAATGTCCTTTAACTGATGAGACGGGCGATTGATATAGCCGATTAAGAGCAGCAGTATGGGGGCTTTTATAAACACTGGTATGGTGCTGATTATTGTGCTCTGAAAACCACTCAGACTACTTCTCAATTAATGACTTTTTCAAATCAGTTACCAATTGTCCTCAAAAGAAGATAAATCTGATGGAAAGGAAAACGCGTCGTGTGCACTGCGGTCAGGCCGAGGGCTGCCGCTGCCCCTCTGAAGCCCACGAGCACAGAGTGATCCGCATTCCTCACCGTGATCTTAATTAACTTCTACTCTCCTGTGAGGACACAGCTGAATAAATCTCAAGGACAATAGACAGGATTAATTCATTTATTTACCACGCGAGTGCAGCTCATTACATTATGATGTGGGCACATCTACTTCATGCAAATGGGTCTTCAGTAGAAAACACACCTCACCCCCACACAATGATCCTTCTTTGGCTCCATGTTTATTTAAAAGACCTAATTAAGCTGGAAGAGAATGGAGGAGCTTCTGCCATTGTTTTCAGCCTGACAACCAAAAACCACATTAGCAGATCAGACACTGTGAAACAGGTCTCATAAAACATCGCCTACTCAATAAAACAACACAAATCCCGTCTTAATATGTAAACATGAAATATCTCAACGGTGAGAGTTGAGTTTTATATACAAACATACTCTTCTTATTTCCCAATTTCCAGGATCTTAAAACCCTCCCTGGCAAATAGAGAAATAGAATGCCTCCACCACTGCTGCTGCCTCCACAGTGCTTCCTGTCCTCCGTGTACAGTATATATACACCACTGTGCTGTAATCAAACAACCAGTTAAAAATGTTTATCAAGAACAACCACAAAGTTTTATGTGAACAAATAACCCAGGATGCATGAATATGCTAATAAGCCAGTCTAAGGATTTGCAGTGGCTATGATTACATACCCCCGGGGTGTAAACCAAATAGAGAGTTAAAAATAAATGTCAGCCTCCTCAGTAATTTAATACTCCCCCAATCTGTTATATCCACTCTGTAAGCTTCAGCAGAAGTAGAGTCACTGCTGCTCTGTGTGCAGGAACATCAGAGAAATGTGTTATTTTCCTTCTACATAGGAAATAGACATGGGCATGATGGAAATTGCCTCCTTCACAGACTCCTGTGAAGAGCATTTTCATATTTTCATGCCTTCATCGTTTCCTTTGAAAACTGTGAAGGGACGGGGGAGGGGGAGGGGTGTATGGATCCTGCATGGCACACAGTGTTTGATGCGTTCGCGACTGTGTTAAAATGGATCAGTGGAACAAGACAAGAAAGCTGCTGTCGGAGCTGCACTGTGCCCCAGGGTAAGATGACTGTCGGGTGGGCCAATGGGACAGGAAGGGACTCTGCGGTGGTCCTCTTTGTCTCCTTCTTCTTCTTTTACTTTGATATCTGTTGACCAAAATCAACTCCAGGACATTTGCTCGTTGATGGATCCTTTCATTGCCTCTTTGCTCTTAAGTGAGATAACGGAAGTCGCCTCACAGATTAGCTTTTGATCATGTGACCAAAGTTATCAGTGCACACACGCCTGTCATGGCGGCCAAACTATAGGGTCCTCAAAAAAAGGGGTTCAAATTGAAAAAGTGAAGGAGACTTAACTGCTTGGTCTCGCGAGGGGACTGTGCATGAGCAGAGGATGCAGAAGTTTCTCTCATCAGCATCTGTGGCTCACGTTATACGGACGCTGCATGAGACGAGAGCTCCATCTGAGCTCATCTGATGAGAAAAGTCCAGGACAGAGGGACTTTTTTTCCTGGTGATCCTGTCAATCGCAGCTTTCATGTGGAGGGAGAGGGGGGTTTAATAGACAGTCCATGGGTTCACAAAAATAATAGTGTAAATACAACTACAGAGGAGCAGCTCTGACCTCAGAAATCAGACTTGATTCAGAGGTAGGAGCCTGCTGACCTGACCACGCTGCCATCAGAGCAAAAAGGAGCGAGGTATGAAGAGGGAGTGAGCCCAGAAAGTCTCTGAGGGTGTGAATGTGATTTAGAGGTGGTGTGCACTGTTTACTCAGTCTGCCTGGAGGGATGCGCTACTGTTGGCAGGAGAACATTGTTAGCATGGGAGTCACGTCACTCCCACACCGCTTCACTCTCTGTTTCTCACTCTTTCTCCAGTTGCTCGGGGGCATGCAGTGGTCTGGGAAAGATTAATGCATCTTCAACGGCATGTTGCGAAATCGAATTAGTGTACTGTGATCCAGAGATGTGGAGGGCTTAGGCCAGGGCAGCGGCAGCAACAACCTCCTCACCAAACCTCGTGCACAGACTGTAACCCTAACCCTGGCCAAACAGGTGGTGGTGACTTTTTAATGTCACAAGATCCTGATGTGTCGTCGATCTATGAATTTATCCACATAATTATAAGAACCTATATAAGAGTCTTCATCACATTGATTTCTAGCTCCACAATGAGTCGTTAAATCACATCAGGAGAGAGACATGGGGGAGAAAAATAAACAATGTCACTTTGCATTATCTCTGGCATGCCCACATGGCAGGTTCCCATCAAAATCAGTCAAGGATGAACAACTGTCCAGACACAATATGCTGTTTAAATTAGATTTGCTGGGGGAAACAAATTGTTCTTACTATTTTCAGTGGTCTGTTACTGCGGCAAAAAAACAACATGATGACGTTTCCATGGGTGTGTTAGAAGTGGAGAGTCGACATCAGAGGGAAAATGTGTCCCTGGATCATTGGAGAGTCACAGTTATCCCACGTGAGCTGCGATGCGCGGCTCGGTCACGTCGTCCACCTTTAACCTGCACGTACTGCTGAATACTTTGTATTGCTCTGCTCACACTGGCTCATCTGTATTGATCTTTGCCATTCTCTGTGGCCCCCGCTTACAACTGCAGCCAACATTATTAGCCTTGCGATTAGTATTGCGTGACCTGTTCTCTCCCACTGAGAAATAGGTAAAACTATGCCATTATTTGGCAAATTAGATTCACCCCCCAAGGTGCTTAGAGAATGTAGTGTTTACAGCTCTCGAGGACCAAGGATACGTTTGCTTTGAGCGTCGCATATATATGAGCGTTAACACTGTACATTGAACCTTTGACCTGCAGCATTGGAATTGGATTATGGCTAATTGATCTGAGAGTTCAGAGGATAATCAAGACATGACATTCTGATCAGGTTAATAACTAGTCCGTTTAGAGGTGCTTTACGATCATTCAGATATAACACGCAGCGTGACAAAAAGAATAACACAGCCTTAGATGAATGGTTTTTGTTGAAATTGGCTTATGTATTGCAAAATACAAAACAAAAATAAAAGTCAGTGCGCTGACCTGCTAACAAATACTTTTCTGGCCACTTGGTGGAGGCAGAATCAGGCTAAAACCCAATCATCACACCACATTTCTGTCCACGCTGATGAGGATCCGCTCCATTAGCTGATCAATCCCTGTGGATTTATCGTGACAAGCAACCCTTGTGTCACGTAAACATGAACGTGTGTGGCTGCTTTGATAACCGCGTTCAATAATAAAGCATTATCAAAGTAGACATTTTGACATGTGACAGTGAGAAATGCAGGTGATGGTGGCTTGAACACATTCGGCTGCTGGTGTTTTCAGAGTTTAGAGGGTTTTTGAAGAAAGAGACGGTTCCTTACTGTGACGCGATGGCTCCGTGTGCGGCGGTTGGATCGCAGCAGGACGGAGACTGACTTTTAAGCACCACTTGTCCACATTGAGCCAGCTTTATTTCAACCACATCACTTCCTGATTTCACTCTGACATCACAGATCACATGTGTCTTAACTCACCAATCAGAAGCCAGGAAGTTTTAGACTTAGGTAAAAGGCTGTTGTGAATCATTGAACATGCAAACAGGTAAATAATATAACGCAATAACATACTTTTGTAAATAGTTAACTATTTACTCATATTCTAATCCCTCCTACAGACTCTTTAAATATCATTATAAATCACACTGTGCTAAATGCAGAGCCGGCCCAAGGCATAAGGGAACTGTGTGGAGATTAAAGACTTTTTAACACATAAAAGAAATTCAGATATTTTTAGATATATTTAAATATCTAAATAGTGTTGAGCTTAAGTTATTTGGTTTTATTTTGTGGTTGAAGATTGCTCATTTATGGCACATTTGTACATCTGTTCTGTTTTAAAGCACCCAGAAAAAAAACAGTAAAGCACACTATTATTTCTAGATTATGATGTCAAATTATAGCTATTTACTTGCATTCCTGAACAGAAACATTTATTTAGTGGTTGAATGTTACTCTTGATTGATCCGGGGTATCAAAAAAATGTGAATTCACTTTGTTATTTGCCAAATAAACAACAATAACAACATTTTTAGTTTTAAATAAGTTTATGAAAGATTTATAAAACATTGAGGTTTTCTCCATTTTATGACAGGTTGTCTAATAAATGTGTTAAACACTGTAGATCACAGCAACACACACTGTGACATGGTTATCTCATTATTGTTTACATAGAGGACAGATTTAAGTTGCTACTTGTGACAAATTCCACATACATGTGATTCTTTTTTTTTTTTTTACCTTAGCTGCTGCTTCACAGCCTGCTGGAGATGGTGGTGATCAGTCTTAGGTAAGGCAGATGTGATAGGCTGTGCAGCAGCACTAACAAAGACAGATTGGGACCTGCAGGGCAGATCCTCTCATACACCACTGCAGCTTAAATCTTTAAAAAAAAAAAAAAAAAAGACTGTGAATAATGTGCTGCTGACGGGACGGAGATATTGTACGCATCAACCACAGGAAACACACGCAAGGCAATGCGTATTTATAAATGTTGAGATATTGGTCATAAAGAGTTAAAGGCTGAAGTGGTATAAAATATATTAGACATTTCTGGATGTATAATTTTGAATTTAGGATCTAGCAGAATAGGTTGCTGTAATGATCCAAATACTGATCATTTGTCTCATAATATTTGATTGTTCAAGCGT